>NW_024963611.1:27602-34397 GCF_019238085.1 Lagopus leucura | reverse complement strand
CAATAGAGGGCACAGAACCCCATCAATGGCCAATAGAGGGCACAGAACCCCACTGCAAACCCACACCAATGGGCCGACAGAGGGCTGGTCAACCCCACTGTGCTGACTCCATGACACCGCTGTGTTTTCCACCCCCTGCAGCGGTGAAGTTTGGCCGCATGTCCAAGAAGCAGCGGGACAGCCTCTACGCCGAGGTACAGAAGCACCAGCAGAGACAGGAGCAGAGCGGTGGCCCCAAGGATGAGCCCGAACCCCTGAGCCGCATCTACACCACCAGCGTCAGCAGTGGCCTCTCAGACCTGGATGACATCTCCACGCTGTCTGACGGGCTCCTCTTCGACTTCCCCCTCACTCCTGATGGCAGCAGCACCTACTACAACCTCGACCTGCTGGCTTCGGCGCAGCCCTCGCCTGATCAGTCCAGCCTGGATGTGGCCGACGCCACGCTCATCAAACAGGAATCCATCTATGAGCTGATGCTGGAGCCAGCCCTGTTTGCACATGGGGCGCTGGAGGGCAGCCAGCTGGCTGGGGACATCTCCGTCCTTGAGATTGGTGAGGGATGAGTTGATTGGAAGAGTCCTTCAAGGTCACAGAACTGTGGAGTGATTGGGTTGGAGGGGTCCGTAAGGATCATAGAACAACGGGACGGTTGGGACGGGAGGGGTCATAAAGATTCTAAAATGATGGAATGGTTGGGATGGAAAGGACTCTAAAGATCATAGAAGCATGGAATGAGTTGGTTGGAAGAGAACCTGAGGATCATAGCACTGTAAGATGGTTGGGTTGGAAGGGATCCCTAAGCCACCCAACCCCAGCCGTGCCATGGGCTGGGTGCCCTCCAGCAGCTCAGGCTGCCCAGGGCTCCGTGGAGACCCCCAGGGATGGGGGCACCCACAGCTCCAAGCGGTGCCAGGGCATCACCTCTATAGAGCACAGAATTTCCCCTTCACATCTGACCTAAATTTCCCCTCTTCCACTTTAAACCATTCCCCCATATTCTATCCCCACTGCTTCGCAGACCGGATCGCCCAAAACGTGGTCAAGTCGCACCTGGAGACCTGTCAGTACACAGCAGAGGAGCTGAAGCACCTGGCCTGGAGCCTCTACTCCCCAGAGGAGGTCCGTGCCCTGCAGAGCAAGGTGAGATCCATCATAGGATCATGGCATCATTCCAGTTGGAAAAGAGCTCTCAGACCCCCAAGCCCAAGCTCAGTGCGTCCTGCCATGCCCTCAGTGCCACGTCTCCACAGCTCAGAACACCTCCAGGGATGGCGACCCCATCACCGCCTCCTCCAGTTCCAGTGCATCACCACTCTTTTGGATATTGTTCTTAATACACAGCACATTTCTGCTCCTCTTGGGATCTGGTTCACCTCACTGTGGTCAGGGCTCACGTTCCATCTCGACCCCAACCTTCTGTTGGGATCAGATTGACCCTGCTCTCAGGACCCACGTTCTACCCCAGCCCCAAATTTCTGTTGGGATCAGATGGATCCCACTGTGGTCAGGACCCATATTCCACCCCAGCCCCAACCTTCTGTCGGGATCTGGTTGACCCCATTATGATTGGGACCCGTGTTTCATCCTAAGCCAAACCCAGCGGTGCTCCACGCAGGGACCCCTCTGCCCATCTCCGAAGCCTTTTGGAGCCATAGGGGTGGATCATGGGTTGGGGGCACCAATGGGGAGGTGGGAGGTGGGAATGCCCCGGGTGCCAATGAGCCCTAAGGGCTGTCCCTGCTGACCCCGCAGAGCTGTGAGGCCATGTGGCAGCAGTGCTCGCTGCACATCTCCAACGCCATCCAGTACGTGGTGGAGTTCGCCAAGCGCATCGATGGCTTCATGGAGCTCTGCCAGAACGACCAGATCATCCTCCTCAAAGCCGGTAAGGGCCGTCCCCAATGCTGCCCCGAGCAGAGATTTCCCTTTGGTGAAACATCGGGGTCACAACTGAAAGCCAAACAACAACAACAACAAAAACCAAAAGCAAACCCAAATGGGATCTACTGGAATAAACCCCAAACCCAAACCCAAATGGGATCTATTGGAATAAACCCAAAGACCAAACCCAAACGGGATCTGTTGGAATTCACCCAAAATTCAGACCCAAACCCAAACGGGATCTGTTGGAATAAATCCCAATCCCAAACCCAAATGGGACCTATTGGAATAAACCCCAAACCCACATTGGATCTGTCTAACTGCTGTGCTCTTGGGAATGAACAATCTGGACTCCAAACTTGCACGGGGGGCTTTTCTCTCTCTTCCATTTGGTTGTGGGATGATGGAACCCCCTGCCCTCCCCTCCCTCGCCTGCTGTCCCTCTGCCTGTGCCAGGTTGCCTCGAGGTTCTCCTGCTCCGTATGATCCGAGCCTTCAACCCCCTGAACAACACCGTGCTCTTCGAGGGGAAGTTTGGTGGCGTGCAGATGTTCAAGGCGCTCGGTGAGATCCGCTTCGGGGCCTCTTTGGGGCACCCTCCTCCTTTGGATGCCCGGATGGGGGATGCCCCCATGTGAAACACGGCATCCCTATGGCTGGGATCCCTAAGGATCCATCCCTGTGGCTGGAAAAGAACTCCGGGATCATCCAGTCCAACCTTAACACCAACCTTCTGTTGGGATTGGGTTGACCCCATTGTGGTCAGGACCCATGTTCCATCCCAACCCCAACCGTTTGTTAGGAGCAGGTTGGCCCAATTGTGGTCGGGACACACGCTCCACCCCAACCCCAACAGTCTGCTGGGATCTGGTTGACCCCACTGTGGTCAGGACCCACGCTCCATCCCAACCCCAACCATTTGTTGGGATCAGGTTGACCTCATCGTGGTTGGGGCCCGTGTTCCACCCCAATCCCAACCTTCTGTTTGGATCAGATTGGCCCAATTGTGCTTGGGACCCATATTCCACCCCAACTCCAACCTTCTATTGGGATCTGGTTGACCCCATTGTGATTAGAACCCACGTTCCACCCCAACCCCAACCTTCTATTGGGATCTGGTTGACCTCATCATGGTTGGGACCCATATTCCACCCCAACCCCAACCTTCTCTTGAGATCAGGTTGACCCCATTGTGATCAGGACCCATCTTCCACCCCAACCCCAAGCCCAAAGATGCTCCACACAGGGGAGGAGCATCTCCAGAAGCTTTCGGAGCCATTGGGGTGGGACGTGGGTTGGGGGTCCCAATGGAGCCGTGATGTCCCCCTGTCCCCCCATAGGATGCGATGACCTCATCAGCGCCGTCTTCGAGCTGGGGAGGACCCTGTGCCGCCTGCAGCTGTCAGATGAGGAGCTCGCCCTGTTCACTGCCGCTGTGCTGCTCTCCCCAGGTGTGTGGGGGGCACAAGGGGGGTCTGGGGCCAAAGCTGAGGGGAACAGGCCCTGAAATCCCAAATGATTTGTTATTTTTGGGGGAAAGGCGGGTGGGGAAAACATGTATAGCAGACACATCTGCCAAATGTCGGTGGGTGGAAGAGCTTTGTCCCAGTGGCAGGGTTGAGGGTGGTGCGGGGTCGTCCCATGTCCCCAAAGCCACCCCAAGGATCTGGAAGGGTGGTGGGAAGAGCAGTGGGCACCTCTAGAGTGTGGGGTGGAGCTGTAGCCATGGCACTGACCTGGCCATCCCCACAGACCGCCCATGGCTGACGGAGTCCAAGAAGGTGCAGAAGCTCCAGGACAAGATCTACGTGGCCCTACAGCACGAGATCCAGAAGAAACACTCCGCTGAGGACAAGCTCTCAAAGGTTGCAGTGCTGCGGGGAGCCCGGCTGGGGGAAAACCCAAAGAACAGAGGGATGGGGATGGGCAGCGTGTGGGGTGCCCAGAAAGCTGTGGGTGCCCCATCTCTGGAGGGACCCTGGGCTGGTGGGGGTCAGATGGCCCATGGCAGGGGTGGGGGTCTTTAAGGCCCCTTCCGGCCCAGCCATGCTGTGATTTTATGGTTCTGTGATCTTATGGGTCCCCCTCCAACCCAACCACCCTATGGCTCCATGTCCTTTAAGATCCCTTCCAACCAACTCATCCCGTGGTTCAGTCACCTTTAGGGTCCCTTCCGACCCAACACCCTACGGCTGTATGATCTGTAAGGCCCCTCCCAACCCATCCTATGGTCCTACAGTTCTGCCAAACTCTTCCAACCCAACCATTCTGCGATTCTGGGATCTTTAGGGTCCTTCCCAACCCAATCATTCAATGACTCTATGGCCAATGACTGGGAACGTGCACTCACTGCTCCTCCTTTCCCTGCAGATGGTCTCCAAGCTGCCCCTGATGAAGACTATTTGCAACCTGCACTTGGACAAACTGGAATTTTTCCGTCTCCTGCACCCGGAGACGGCCATGAACTTCCCACCCCTCTATAAGGAGGTCTTCAACTCGGAGCTGCAGTACAGCGACCCACGGGAGAGCTAAGGCTGGGAGCTGCCAGCCCCCTCCCCGGCCCCAAATCCGGAGACGAACTGAACCCTGAGGTTTGGGGCCGTCCGTTTAAATCGTGTAACCAAACCCAAGACAGCGGGGTGTTGGATTGCAATAGCTCTTGAATGTAAAGCACCTTTGAAGGAAAAGCAAAAAGGACTTTGCCGTAGCCGTGAAATGAATGTGAAATCTCCACTTGGGAGAGGAGATGCTCCTGGAGGTGCGAGGCACCGACTCGTCCTCGATCCGGGGGAGCGGAACCAGAGGGCTGTGGGTCGGTGCTCCCCATTAGCGGAACTCATAGGGAAGGACACGGAGCGAACCTCACCATGGAAGAGTCGCCAGGAAGGCGATGGGATTTGGAGAAACGTGGGGTTTTGCAGCCGTGTGGTTTTGTAGCGTCGTGTCCCAACTCACGGCGGAGTTCACCCACTCATCTGTGGGTCCGTCAGCCCCAATTCTGCCCCCCGGTGTTGGTAGAACCCATTGAGCGTCCCAGTGCTGAGTGCCAACCGGGGATGCGCCGCGCGCGTTTCCTGCCCTCCCGGATCCTGAAGGTGGACAAGAAGGGAAGAGTCAGAATTGCCTTTTTCATCTTTGGGATTTGTCAACGTCAGCGTCGCCGTCTTCATTTCATCGGCAAAGAAAGCATGAAAGCACCTTAAACTGGGGAAGGATGAACCCTGGTGGGAGAGATTTGGGGTTCTGAGCGAGAGGAGCCCACATGGGAAGAGTGGAAGTATTGAATACCAATAATTCAACTGCCCAACACGGGAACCTGCACTTTTCAGTTCTCTTTATAGGAACGGACTCGTTGAGTTATTTATTGAAGGGATGGAGCGGATTTCACAAGGAGGGGCTTGGGGCCCTGCAGTGCTGCCATCCCAAAGCCAAACCCAGGGGTCTTGGTGGTACGTGTCAAAAGGGATGGGAATGGAGCGCCGGAACCTTAACCCTACCCCTTAACTCCACCTCTAACCCTAATCCCTAACTCTTAACCCTAACCCCTACCCCTAATCCTAACTGTAACCTCTAACCTATGACCCAGAACCCTACCCCTAATCCTAACCCCTAACTCTTAACCCTAACCCCTAACTCTTAAACCCAACCCATAATCCTGACCCCTAACCCCCACCCCTAAACTTCACCCTAACCCTAACCCCTAACCTATAAACCTAACTCTTACCCCTACCCCCTAACCCTACCCCCTACTCCTATCGCTTAACCCCTAACTCTTAACCCTGCCCCTAATTCCTACCCATAACCCTACCCTTAGCCCCCTACCCTTACCTTACCCCTATCCCTAACCCTCTTACCACCTACCCCTTACCCCCTTACTCCCTAACCCTCTTCCCCCTTCCCCCTAACCCTCACCCCTCTCTCTCACCCCACGTTCCAGCCCCATGGGGCCGCGCTCTCCATGTGCGCTCCGTTCCACGTGGATGCGTTCATCTGCCCGCGTCCCCCCACCCTGTGTATAAAACAGATCAAACATAACTTATATCTATTCCTGTGAATGTCGGTGCAAAGAGAACGCTCTCGACGAAGCTCCGATGGCTTTTATCTTATTTTAAGCTCTATGAATGAATGGAAGGAATAGGAGATCCCGCGTTCCGTGTCCCGGCTCTGCACCCATGGGTGCTGGTGGCCCCGATGGGAACCCACTGCCGTTTAGGGGACGTGAGTGGGATGTTCTGTCCGATGGGAATTTCTATTTTTTTAAAGAAAAGAAAATGATGAATAAAACCTCTTTGGGCCCACGCAGCCGTAGGAGCGGAGAAGTGTTTATTTGAGGACTTTGCCGGACTTTTTTCATGACGTTAAATAAAGATGAGATGGATGGAGAGCGGAGGGGAACGTGTGGGGCTGCATGGGAACAATGTGGGGAGCAGTGAGTGTGACCCCAGTGGTACTGAGCGGGTTTCCATGCATGGAACCCATTGCTGCATCTGCCCCATAACCTCCAGTACTGACCTGAACTGGTAGCCCAGTGTCCCCAATAGTGCCTGTTCAGTGGGGCAGAGGGACCTCTGCTGGTGTGGGGCTCAAATGTTCCCTTCCTGCTTGTGTTCTCACAGTGGCTGACCCACAGAACCTGACCCACAACCTCACCCCCAGCACCTGACCCATAGAACCTGACTCCATAGAACCTGACTCCATACAACCTGCCCTACAGCATCTGACCCATAGAACCTGATCCCATAGCACCTGACCCACAGGACCAGACCCCCCAGCATCTTACCTACAGAACCTGACCCACAGCACAGGACTCATAAGACCTGACTTACAGGATCTAACACTACAGCTCCTGATCCCACAGGACCTAACCCATAGAACCTGACTCGTAAAACCTGAACCCTCAGGACCTGACCC
>NW_024963611.1:0-27592 GCF_019238085.1 Lagopus leucura | reverse complement strand
ACCCATAGAACCTGACTCGTAAAACCTGAACCCTCAGGACCTGACCCACAGAATCTCACCCTACAGGATATGACCCATAGCACCACACCCACAGGATCTGAACCACAGCACCTGACCCATAGAACCTGACCCCAGTGTCTGACCCATTGAACCTCACTCCACGGCACTGGACCCATGGAACCTGACCCTCGGAATGTGTGTGGGGCTGAGCTCCCCATGGGGTTCTGTCAGCCCCATGACACTGTGTGGGGACACGTTGGGTCCACGGCTGCCTCTGAAGCAGCAGCCTCCCAAATTGTGTTTCTTATTTTAACAGAAATACTGCTTTTTTGGACTTACTTTGAGGCCTCTCTTGAAGGCTAGGCCGTCTCAGGTATTTTGGGGCCACCACCCCTCCAACGCCGTCGCCATGGCCGAGGGCTGCCACGTGGTGGCAAACGTCCCCTTCGGCTGCGATGGATTTCAGTCCTTCGCCCCTCCCATAATTATGTCCCTCTCCTCTCCCCGTAGCGCAGTCAGCCCGCACCGTCACGTGACGCGCGCTGGGGGGCGCCGCGATGCACTCTGGGAGTTGTAGTCCGAAGAGCGGGGGGCGCTGCGGCCGCGCTGCGGTTTGGGACTCTCTTTCCCATCGAACCCCGCGGCGCCGCGGAGGGAGCGGGGGAGCGGCGCTGAGCGGAGCGGCGGTGCGTGCGGGGCTCCGGTGATCCGTTCGGGGCCGTGGGACCCTGAGAGAACAGCGGGGTGCTGGGGGGGGGGAGGGTCCTTGCAGGTCAATGCTGAAGTGTTTGGGGTGGGAGGGTCCTTAGAGGCCAACTGTGGAAAGGTTGGGGTGGGAGGATCCTTACAGATCGATGGTGGAGAGGTTGGGTGGGAGGGTCCTTGCAGGTCAATGCTGAAGTGCTTGGGGGGGGGAGGGTCCTTAGAGGTCAGCTATGGAGTGGTTGGGTGAGGGGATCCTCGCAAGTCATTCTCAGAGCCATCAGACCTCTGGAGCGGCTGGGGTTGATCCTGTCCCTGTTCACTGACAGCAGTGCAAGGATTCCCCATCGGTGTGCAGGAGGAGCACGCTGTGCTGCCGTGCCCTCCCAGGGCTCACCTGGGTTCACCCAGTCCATAGGAAATGCATTGCAGCCGTAGTTGCAATGTATATGTATATGCAACGTACCCCGACCCACCCACAAACACACACAAACACACACAAACACACACAAACACACACACACACCTTTGGAGCAGTGCTTTGCTCTGCAATTAACTCTGCCTGCTCTGTCCCAGCAGCTGGGAATCCTCTGCAGGGAGCCAGGTACCATCCCAGCCCCAATGAGGCACTGAGACGGTGAGTGGGTGCTTTGCTGGGGGGGGAGGGGATGCTGTAGGGGGCACTGGGGGCGCTCCTGCAGGTTGCAGCACTCTGGGCTGTGCTGGCAGCGTGCTGCTGCCCACATGTGCTGCCTCAACCCTTCTTTGCTTCTGCTTCTCAGTAGATCTGCTGCTGTCTGGCTGCTGTGGCCCAGCAACGCCCTGAACCACCATGGCAGGTAAGGAGCCCTCGATGCACAGCAGAACGCTTCCAGATCCCATTTCTCAGCACTCTGCTGTAGCTGGAACCCGTCGCTGCAATACTTCATAGTGACCCCCAAAGCTCTGCAGCTCCTTCCTCTCCTTTCCCCCACTGCTGTGTTCCCCATGCAGCGTCCTGAGGTCGCAGCTGTGGTGATAAAGGCTTTGATTCCCCTCACAGCATCCTGCCTGCGCTCTCCCTCTTAATGCAGCTTAATTGCAGCGAGGTGACTCACGCCAGCTTTAAAAGCTCACAGATGCAGTGCAGCTCTGGGCACTCCCCATACAGTTACACACGGCTCCTGCAGCGTCTGCTCACACAGACAGCAGCTGGGGAAGGGAGCTCTCGCACTGACAGCCCCTGCTCAGACATTTCCTCTTCTGTGCCATTTGGAGCTTTTCCCAGCACATTCCTCATCTCTCCCCCTGCTTGGCTCTAATGCTGTTTACTGGGGCGGAAGGAGATGAGATGCAATTAGTCGCCCTGGCCTGCAATCAAACTTTAATCAGCAGTGCTCCCCAAGGTGCAGGGGCTGCATGCAGGCACACACCGGCAGCCCTGCCTGCAAGCTGACAGCAGCTTTCATACAGGGCTTGGGGTGTTTAATTAGTTGATATTGAAATGTAATTTGTCCCCAAGATGAGTTTTTCTGTGTCGCTTCCCGTCAGCGTGTGCTGATTTGTGGTGTCTGAGTGCAAAGCTTTTGCTTTCTGTTCGCTGGCGGGGCTTTGTGTTGCCTAAAGACCCATTTTGGAAAGAAAAGGGGTACGTCCCTGAATGCCTTAACAACAGAATCCTCCCCCACACCACGCCTGCACTGAGCTGGTGCCATCTGAGTACCAAATCCCTGTGAGAGAGATGCCTTCCAAGGGCAAACTCCTTTGGGGCTCCCTTCTTTCATTGGGAACCCCTCCTTTGGGGCTCCCTTCTTTGGGGTTCCCTCTTTGAGATTCCCTCTTTGGGACCCCCCTCTTTCAGACCCCCTCCTTTGGGACTCCCTTTTTGGGACCTCCTCCTTTGGGATCTTTGGGGTTCCTCCTTTGGGACACTCATTTTGAGGAGTTGTTTTGTTGGGTTTTTTTTAATTATCCTTGTCCAGAGAGTGGGATGCACGCTGGGAAGGTGCAGAGGATGCCCCACTTACAAGAACATCTCAGCATTCAGCTCATCTGCTGTGTTCTGTGTTGTAGAAAAGGTGAATAACTTCCCACCGCTCCCCAAATTCATCCCCCTGAAGCCCTGCTTCTACCAGAACTTTGGGGATGAGATACCCATCGATTACCAGTCCCTGGTGAAGAGGATCTACCACGTCTGGATCTGTACGTTGGATAAGGAAGCTGCCCAGGTTGTGGGTGTGTGGTTGAGTTGGAAGGGGCCCTGAATACCATCCAGTCCCACTCCTGCGCCGAGCAGTGACAAAGTCCCTTCAACCCCAACCATTTCTGTGGTCTCATGGCTCTAAGGATGACCTGTAAGGACTCTTCCACCCCCATCGTTCCATGGTTGGCCTCTAAGGACCCTTGGAACCCAGCAACTCCACTTTTGACCTCTATGGACCCTCCCACCTCAACCTTTCCACAGTTGACCTGTAGGACCCCCTCATTCCAACCACTCCATGGTTGACCTGTCAGGACCCTTCGCATCCCAACCACTCAGTGGTTCAATGGACGATCATTGAGGTCACCGAATCTCAGGATGGGCTGAGTTGGAATGGAGCTCTAAGGGTTGTCTGGTTGTCCTCCTGCTCTGAGCAGCGACCCCCACAGCTCCACTGGATGCTCAGAGCCCCATCCCCTGACCTCAGGTGTCTCCAGGAATGGAGACTCATATTAACTGACATTTTTCCTGTAACCCTTGCACATGAATCCCTAATGAGGGCTCATTTAAAGGAAATCTTTCTTGCTGGAGAAATTACTGACACCTCCCATGTGTGCATGAGCAGAGTAGTAATGGAAATTAAAAATAGTAGCTGTGAGGAAGACATTCTGGGGTGCTGAGTGCAGAATGGACATGCTCAGCTATGGAGCACAGCACTGGTGCCCTCTGGGGTCTGCTGGCAGCTGTTTCTCTATCTGAGGGGCAGAACAGGGGGTGTGAAAGGGCCTGGATGTCTCTGTGTTTTCAGCCTGGTTGCAGTCTGCTGTTCCCTCACTCAAGGCAGCACTTAGGAGCCCTGGAACCACTCCCAGGCTTCCTCAGAGGCTGCAGGAAGCAGAGGGAGAGCCTGCAAGGTACTGTGCTGGTGTCTGACAGCTCCTGGGCAGCCCCAGAGAGCACAGGGCCCACAGCTCTCCTCTTTCATAAAGGCGTTTTGCTACCAACAGGGGTAGCACTGGGCTGAGCCTTGTGCTGTTCTCCATCCCTTGGCAGTCCCACAAGGGATCCTCAGCCCCCTGTTCAGTGCATCCCCTGCAGGTGGCTGTCCCCGTGCTGCTGCCCCACAGCTCACAGCAGAAAGCCGTTTCCCTTTGGGGTGGGTGCAAATTTCCCACTCAGCACAGACCATCCCTGCTTTATCCCAGGTGTCTGACTGTTCTGTGATGTGAAATGGCACCAGTTCATGCTCTTTCCTGTGCTCTCTTTGCAGTTTACTGCATCACGCTGGTCGTGAACATCATTGCTTGCCTGGCATGGTGGATTGGAGGTGGCTACGGAGTCAATTTTGGCTTGGCCATCCTCTGGCTGATCCTCTTCAGCCCCTGCAGCTACGTCTGCTGGTTCCGACCAGTGTACAAAGCCTTTCGGTACGTGGGAACCCAGGAAGGTTCACTTTCTTCTTCCTTTGGGAGAGAGATTAATCACAGGATGGCTCAGGTTGGAGGGGAACTTGGAGATCATCCCGTGACAGGACAAGGGGAGATGAGTTCAGGCTGAGAGAGGGGAAATTTAGGCTGGATAGAAGGAAGTTCTGTACAACAGGGGCAATGAGGCACAGTCTGCTCACAGGGGTGGATGCATATGAAAAATAAATATGAATGCAGAGGAGAGGCTCAGAGTGGAGGAGACACAGCTGGTGGCACCCTTTGGTCACCAGAAGACCTCACTCCAGCTCAGGTGTTTGAGCTCTGAGCCCTAACCTGAACCTAAACCCAAACCCTAAGCCACTCCAGCTTGAGGTTTGAGCTCTGAGCCGTCACCTGAACCTAAACATGAACCCTCATCCACTCCAGCTCTGGGGTTTGATCTCTGAGTCCTGACCCCTACCTGAACCCACTCCAGCTCAAGGTTTGAGCTCTGAGTCTGAACTCCATGTGCCCCTCACACCTCTCTTCCCTCGCAGGTCAGACAGCTCCTTTAATTTCATGACCTTCTTCTTCGTCTTCGGCATGCAGTTCATCCTCACCGTCCTGCAGGCAGTGGGTTTCTCCGGATGGGGAGCATGGTAAGGACAGCCTCCTCCCAGGGACCACTGCACAACCTGCAGGGGGACAGAAGGAGTGCTGGCAAGCCAGCTCCAGGGCCATGGGGAGATACAGAGCAGCACTGAGCTCTGCACTGCCCTCCTTGCTCTCTCAGCATCCAGGAGCTGTGAAGCTGCTCTAATGGCGTTCTCCTTTCCCTTCCCCGCAGCGGCTGGTTGGCAGCCATCACGTTCTTCAGCACCAACGTGGCAGCTGCTGTGTTCATGCTGTTCCCTGCCATCATGTTCACGACGTCGGCGGTGGCGATGCTGGTCTGCATTTTGAGGGTGAGAGCTTCAGTTTTGCCGTGCCGTGCGATGTCTGTGGGTGTGTGGCACGGCCAGTGCTCAGCGCAGCGTTCATGGATGTTCACTGGGGCCTTTTGCCCATCCTTTAGGTGCACAAAATCTACCGAGGGGCCGGCGGGAGCTTCCAGAAGGCTCAGGATGAGTGGCACAGCGGTGCGTGGAGGAACCCCCCCAGCAGAGAGGCCCAATACAACAACTTTGCAGGGAACAGCCTGCCCGAATACCCCACGGTGCCCAACTACCCCTCGGGAAACCAATGGCCTTAGGCAGCCCCCGGGCTGCGCGCTGCCTGGATTCTCTCCTTTGTTATTTTTCGCTCCTTTTATCGTTATCTGAAAAGATCATTTGCATTCCCCTCCATACGCTCCGCTCTTGGCGGGGTTTTGTTGTTGGGTTGTTGGTTTTTTTTTTGTCTCCTCGTTGCTGCAGAAGACGTGTGCTGCCTGCTATGGAACACCAGATCAGAACAGCAGAAGGTTTTTGCCCTGTGCTGCTCCAGCATTTGCCTCGTTGCAGACTGAGGAACCCACTGCTCACTGCTCTTTGCTCGAGGGCTCCTCGTGATCGTGGCTGAGCTCCCTGCAATGTGAGCGCTGCCAGCGTTGCTCTCCTGCTTCCCCACACACCTCCAAGCTGTCTGTCCTCGGAACCACAATCTGAGCAAGAGCACCAACCGGTGTTGGCTTTCCTGGATGAGTAATCTGGAATTTTTCCTTCCACGGGAAATGTAACACCTGATTTCTTCAGTACTGCTGATCTGAAGGTGTCTGTGCAATCTGCAGCTCTCTGGTGAAGATTCCTTCATAAGGCAGTGCTCACTGTGGGTGAGTGTTGCTCAGAAATGAAGAAGAGTCCCCATTTCCGTGGCTAGAACTGCTCTTAGGATAGAAGTCCTGCTTTCGCCATTTCCAAAAGCTTTAGCTGGATCTGTGTGCTGCAGAGGTGCAGATTCATCTCATTTTGTGTCATTTCAGTGCCATTTCATCTGGCACTGGGCTTTGAGCCTGGGGATGCTCGCCCTCTTACAGGCAGGCAGTGTGAGATCTCTGTGCCATCCCAGTCCCACACCAGAATTTCATGCTGACCCTACACGTGCCTGACTGACTGCCTTGTCCTGTGCTCTGGGCTCCAGCTGTGTTATCTCAGCACCGGGTCCCAGGGTGGTTTGGGAGCAGTTCCCAAAATGGATAGATTTAATTCTGCCTTCTGCCAATGTTAGTTAAAATCCAACACCATCGTGCAGTCAGCTGTCTGACTGACCAAGGGAAGCTCAGTAGCTGATGTCAGCAGTGCAGAGCTGGTTCCTCTGTATCCAGCAGCACTTCCAGGTACGAGCAGAGCTTCTTGCCTTTCCCCAGTGATCAGCAAAGAGGAGAAAGCTGTCGGGAGGGTTTGTACCCCTGAAAGCTAGCACTGATGTATCTCATTGCCCACCTTCATCTCATGCACGTCCAGCAGGACGGCCGGAGCCTGAGCCATCCCATTCCCTGTGTCCTACAGCGACCCGAGCAGCAAAGGCTCTGCTTTCCCCCTTCCCCCAGCACCCTGCTGGGAACTCTCTCTGTCTGGGAGGTCAGTTCCCAATGTTTCTGAAGGCAGTGAGCGTTAAGCATCTTCAGCTCTGTGAGGGCTGGTCCTGTGCAGGGCCGCATGAGCCAGGTCTGCAGGTTTGGCTCGGCCCCATGGCCTGCCCAGCTCCAGGGGATGCCATAGGTGCTGCAGCAGGAGTCACTCCACACTCACACGAAGTAACTGGAAAGCAATCCTGGCTCCTGGACAGGGAGGCTGCCCCGGCTAGGAGGAACTGATTTGCAAGTGATCTTTTGAAAACCGTTTCTACATGTGCCTTAACTAACAATGTTAGTTCATGAAGGAGAAATATCTGTTCCCCATCCCCCTCTGCAAAACTTCCCTTCGCTCCATTCACTTTTCCCATGTCATTCCATAAACACTCAGCAAAGTACAGCTTGGAGTCTGCACAACACCTTTGTTGTTAGGGCCAAAGCAACAGCAAACATCAGTGGGAGAGCAGAGCCTCCTCTGACCTTGGCTTACGAGCAGCACTGACCCCTGCTGCAGCACCAGCCCTCGGGGATGTTTCATGTGCTGAACACAAGGGTGTTTTCTTCTTGCAAGCGTGCAATGTGTTTGTAATTACAAATGCTTGAAGCCTTCATAATAGAATACGACGTTGCCAAGCTTTCAGGTGCCTTTGTCATGTGTCAAGTGTGATTTTAAGCATTCTATGTCGCTTGCCATCAGAGAGTGATAAAAGAACCGTGAGGAGAAGCATTGCCAAGAGACTCTACTTCTCTTTTCTCCTTTGGGGAATCTGGGGGTCTTTTGAAGCGCCCATCCCTGCATTTCCAACCTGCTCGATGCAGAGAAGGGGATACTTCAGAGCTTCAAACCAAACTGGTTGGAGGCAGACGCTAAGATCACAGCCGTCGTTACCAAAATGATTGCAAAGTCATGAGCAAACACTGCCTGAGATTTCTAAAGAGTTCAGCTAAGCTCCATGGATGGGAGCTGCCATCTCAAAACACGTTTTCCCCCCTTCCATCCTTTTCAATGCCAGAAACCCGAATTCCAGCAAGTCGACTCAGTGCTGCCTGAACTGCCATGGCTGAATTCTTCGGGCTCCTCTATGGTTTTTAATGTTTACATTCGGTCTCTTCACACCATTAACCCGGACCCGGCTCCTGGTTTTGCTCATGTCTGTGTGTGATGTTTTGTGTCACTTGCAGGGCTCTGCTTTCTGTTTGTGTTTTGATCACAAGACAATAAAAGCTCATCCTGTGCTCTTCTCGAACTGGCTGTGTCAGAGCTCTGTCTGTTCCCACGGAACCTCAGCTGTGGCAGAGGGAAATGGCAAAATGGAGATTTTCTTTCCAAAGTCTCCCACCAATTTTATTTTTTCTTCTCCTTAAAAGAGCCACATGTTTATGGACAAAGCTCATCCCCTTGCTGGGGACCAGTGGGGCAGTTGGCTGGCAAGTATTCTATAACAACGTTACCACTGTCCTCATTATCCAGCTTAGGAGAGGTGCAGGTGATAAATGGGGTCAAGCCTTCCTTCCTAGCCCTTCCTGAGCAGCACAGTCCATTGTGAGGCTCCTGCCTTGTCTGCTTTGCTGCCTGAAAGGATATTGCCATCTCTGGGGCAAACTGACATGAAGGTGAGTTGCATCCCTTTCCTTAAGCATGCAACTGGATCTGTTGCCCCAAATTGCTTTGTGTTCCAGCTCTGCTCACAGGAGCTGAAAGAGCTGTTTTCATTGCAGCCACTCAATCCAACATCTGCTGCTCTCAATCACTTCCTCCTCTCAAAGCCCTCTATCCTACCTGTAGCCATTAGCATCTTGTCTCTATGCACAGGATGTTGCATCGTCCTCACATCTGCAAAAATCTCATGGCAGCATTTCTTCCAGAGTGGGTCAAGCAAGCAGATGGACTGACTCCAAGCATTGTCCCCTTTCTCCCTCAGGTCAATGGGAACACAATGTTCCCTATAGGGAGCTGCAAGCAGCATGGAGCCTATCCCCTATAGCACAGCTCTTGTCCTACAGCAGGGCCCGCCCCTACAGCACAGCTCTCGCCCCATAGCAGGGCCTATTCCCTATACCACAGCTCTAGTCCTATGGCAGGGCCTGCCCCTATAGCACAGCTCTTGCCCTACAGCAGGGCCTGTCCCGCACTGGGGCTATATGCAGCACAAGGCCCGTCCCCCAGCAGAAGCTGCAGGAAGTGCGGTCCCACCCCCCGCAGCACGGGCTGTCCCCTGTCCTTTATAAAGGGCCGCAGGCAGCACACAGCCCGTGCCAGATAGCGGAGCCGCGCACCGCACCGAGCGCCCCGGTAAACAAGGAGTTAAGTCCCGCCCATAGCCGCCGAGCGCGGCGATGCCGTAAAGCGCGCCTCGTTGTCGTAAAGCCTCCCGCCCGCCGTTCGCCTCCAGCCTCCTATTCTCGACCGCGCTTTACGCCAACGCCGTTGCGCCACCATCCTTCCATCGGCTGCGCTTGCGCCGCGCACCGCTCCGGAGTTGGTATTCAGGAAGGGCTCTTGCGCCAGCGGCGTGGTGGGGGGCGCATGGGCGAGCGCAGAGCTTACGCCGGCGGCGTAACGGTGTCGTTGGCTGGAGTGGTGAGGGGAGGCGAGAGGCGGCGTGAGGAGAGCCGGGCCGGGGGCGCCGCCATGGGCAGGCCGCGGGGCAGCGGCTGCGGGGCCCGGCGCTGAGGGACCGCCGAGGTAACGGCTACCGGGACCGCCCTGCCGCCGCGCTTCGCCCCGACCGGGACCGGGCAGCGTTGGGGCGGGGGAGGCCGGGCCGGGCGGTGCCGGCGGCAGGGAGCGGGAGCGGGGCGGTGCGGGGGCCGGTGGGGGTGATGGGGCTGCGGGGCCTTCGTGGGGCCTGGGAGCCCGAGCCGAGGCGCCGAGCGGGGCTCTGAGGGCCGGGCTGCGCTCCCCCCGCCCGCTGTGGCGAGGCCTGTAGGACGTGGGCCCTTTGTATGGGGCTTCGCTTTCCCCTCAGGGCTCTGGAAGCGTTGGTTTGGGGCTGGGAGGCTGTGCTGGGCACGGTGTTTTAAAAAAAAAAAAAAAAAAAAAGCTTTTTTTTTTTTTTCTTCAGCCGAGCTGCTGAGGATGGATGTGACGAACGGGGGGTGGGGGGAAAAATAAAGCGGCCTCCCCTTCCTCCTGCCCCGCCAGCACGGGGAGAACTGCCTTCCTATGGGGAGAGCTCTGCGGATGGGGAGAGCTCTGCGGGCAGCAGCCCCCCCCACCTCAACAACCACCCCGTGCTGCTGTCTGCGGGTGCAGAGAGAGCAGCAGAGCTCTCAGCCCGAGGGGGGAACGCTGGGCTTCTGTGGGGGAGCTGGGCGTGGAGGAACGGCGTGTGGTCCGGGCAGCCACCAGCCATATTGTGTGTGTGTGTGTGTGGCTCTGAAGTGAAACGGTGAAGTTGGTGAAACCAACCTGAGCTGGAGGTCAGCCATTGCCCGGTCCTGTCCTGTGTGAAACGGCTGCTGGTGTGGGAACGAGGCACGCCGCTGCGTTGGGAAGTTGCCTCGTTAAACTGCTTTACCTTCTGCACAACAAGTGGTTGGATATCCGGAAATAAATCCCGAGGAGTGAGTGAGTTCACGGGGCAGCAGGGCTGTCCTGTGGGTGTGCAGCCCTCTGCCCCCACCCCGAGCTGCCACGGCCGAGCTCGGAGCGCTGGCCCTTATGTAACAGATGGGAGCGAGCGTTTGGTGTTTGCCAGTGAAAGAGAATCGCTGTGAATTAGGGCAGGAGGCCTCCGTGGGGATGGCGGGGAGAGGCCTTCGCTGTGTTGGGGTGGGTTTGGCAGCTGGGGCTTGCCAGAGATTTGTTGGGTTTTGCTGTAATTTGGTGGGCTGTGGGTAGGAGCGTTGGTCAGGGCTGGTTTTAGTGCTGCTGTGGAGCCTCTGGGAGGGTTGGAGGGTCACAGTGACGATTGAACCCAACCGTGCTGCTGGGTTGGTGGCAGCTTCTTGCTGGTGTGCACCTGGGGGAGCCCCGAGTTCCCCAGGGGTTGTTGGGATCATCCTGCTGTTGCAGGGTGCTGCCCTGCCACAGCCTTGGGATTGCAGCTCCTGGTCGCCAGCCTTCAAACCTGTAAGGCCTTATAAGCGGGTACAAATGGGTTCTGTAGTCCTCTGCAAATACAGCTGCTGCTCTGCTCTATGCCTGCACCAAACCAAACGGGGTGCAGTTGGCGTTGGTTTGCAGGGGAGGATGTTTGTGTGTCCGGCAGCATCTCAGGAAGCACTGAATGGAGCTCTGTGTGGCTGCAGCGTGGCTCGTGTTTGGTTTTCTTGTTGCTGCACTCTTCAGATGAGTGAGTGGAGAGGAGGAAGTTGGCAGTCGCAGTTCAGCAGGTTTCCGAATTGTGCTCTGAGTGCTTCCCTGCGCCGGTGCAGCGCCAGGCTTTGCGTCTCCTCTTGCTTTGTATTCTGCTTCTGAGCTCCTGTGCAGCCCGAGTGTTGTCAAAACTGCTAATCTGAGAGTGACTCAGCGGATCAATGGGAACTGCACGAGGCTGGTGCTGGTGGACAATCAGTATTTCCCCCCACCCCCTCTGGGCTGGAGGAGATGATGTCTGAGAGCAGCATGCCAGTAAACACGTTTCCTGGGCTCGGGCTGTCTGTACCCTCCCCTTCCCCTGGTGCTTTCCTGAGCTGCTGTGGTGAGGAGAAGTGCTGTGCTGGGAGCAGCAGTGCTGTTCTGTGGCTGCTCCATCCCGTGTGTGTGTGTGTGTGTGTGTGTGTGTGTGCAGCCTGTGCTCTGGCAGCAGCAGAGCTGCTGACAGCCCCAGCCTTTGTGTGGCCAGGAGGCTGAGTACCTGCATGGCTGGGTTTTGGAGACCAAAGCCTCAGGATGATGGCACTTTGTGCTGCCAAACCCTCAGCCCATTGCCCTGCTGGTGGAGGGGGGAAGGGGGGGAAGGGGGAGGGAGACTGAGCTTGCTACAGGCATCCCTTGTGTGCGTGGAGCAGCACCTTGTGCGCTTATAAATTGTGGGATTTCTAATTTATCTGTTTTTTTTTTTTTAATTAGAATGGATCCTTCCTGCTGGCAGTCAGTGCCTCCTGGAGGGCTGTGGCAGTGCAGCAGGCAGAGGGCTAAGCGGTGAGGGAGGCAGAGAGGTGACTTCTGGAGCAGCTGCACGCTGAGCATTGGGGCTTTTGTGGGCTCCCATCGCCATGCTGGCTGCCCTCCATCTCCTAGGGATCCCCTGAAATCCTGCTCCAGCTTTGGTGCTTCCTGCTGCACAAAACTGGGTTAAAACAAAGTATCACAGCACGCACCTCTGGCAGAGGCACTCAGGATCCCTTTGCCGTGCTGCTGGGTGCCCCTTTGGGGTACAAACCTGGCTCAGCCCTCCCATGCCTTATGGTTGGCCCAATGTGTTCAGAACCATCAGTTTTCTCCCCAAACCTCTCACGGGTTCTGACAGCACCGTCCTGCTGTGGGGCAAAGGGGCGAAGCAGTGAATGGGAAACCACAGGGCTGGCTGCTTCCTGCGCTGCGGTGCTGCAGCCGCTCAGGGAGCTCAGTGAGGGTCAGTGCTCTCATGCTCTGTGATTTAAGGAATGCTGCTCCGTCCAGGTAAGCATCAGCCTGCAGGCAGAGCTTCACGTGGGTGGGTCGAGAGGTGCGTGACCCACAGCCGTAAGGGTTTGTTCCCAGGGTGAGCACTGAGCAGAGAGTGTCCTGTGGCCCTTGGTTGTTTAATGTGATGTAATATTTTTTAATGAAGGAGGCCTGGCTTTTGCTTTCCAAATGGCAGACGAGATGCTTGGCAGGTGATGCGCAGGCTTTGCCTTCCTGGGAGGGTTGTTCTTAAGTTAATTAACAGGGGCTAACGTTGGTCTTGAATTCTGTGAAGCTTTCCTTGGCAGGAGCGTGGCTCTGTGCTGCTCTGTTCTTGCAGACCTCATCAGTGCCTGATGTCCTCTGCTAGGAAGTAACTGCTTTTTGCTGTTGGGTCTGTGCTGATTGACAACATGAGACCCTTTTTCTTCTCCATTTTTGACACAAGCTGTTGGTGGTGATGAAGTTGGGTTCTCTCCCTGCCTGAATTCCCAGCTCCAAGTGGGGAAGGAGTGGGGCTTTCCAGCCCGTTCTGTGCTCTCCTGGATTACCCCACCCCCAGCTGTGTTGGTTCCCCTTATCCCAATGGTTTTGCTCACAGCCTCCATCTGTGCTCCCCAGCACAGACACCACAAAGGATGCTGCTTGGAGCAGTGCTGAAGGCTGAGCTGCAGCCTGGGGGGGCACCTGCTGTTCCCCTCAAGTCTGCTCTGACATCTCTGAGTATCCAAGTGCAGGTCTTGAAATAACCAGAGGATGCAGTGCAGCGGGGTGACAGCAGACACCTGGAGCAGGGGACAGATCCCAGATGCTGGCAGCTCCTGGGACAGGAGTGCAGCTCCGAGTGCTTTGCTCCTATTTCTGCTCAGAGCCAGAAATCAAAGTCCAGAGCAATGTTTCTCCAGCCTGAAATCGTTCAAAGGCACTTGCTGGTGTTTTAGGGCCAATATTTAACTTGTTCCTTCAATGAGGAATGCCTGCTGGACTCCAAATATTTGCCTTAAGGAAGAAGTTTGAGAGAAGAACATCCACGAAGGGGGGAGGGAGCAGAGGGATTGCAGGAAACGCTTTGGTCTCTGTGCATACAGGTCTACAAGGGCCCCATGTTGCCCCGTGGGCCCGAGCAGCAGCGCAGGGAGGAAACGTCTGTGCAGCTGGGTGTGTGTCTGTCTGTCCCACTGCCAGGGCTGAAGGCTCAGGTTTGGAGCCGGGCTGGAGCGTGCGTCGACTTCCTGGTGAAAAAATCCCATCGGAAAAGAAACGCTGGGCTGCTTTTGCTTTTGCTTCGGCCTTTGGTGGCTGTGAAATGAGCCGCAGCAGCCCTGCAAACAGCAGTTTTCCCGTGCCCTGGACCTGCTCATGGCTTCTCCTCGCTCGCCTCGCTGCGATCCTTCTCGATTTGTGCCATTGCCTGGCCCACGGGGAGCCCCGCCAGAGGTGGGTTGGTGAGGACGTGCTGCCAGGGGGAACCCGCTGCACTTTGCCCAGCTCCGATTGTGCAGCCAGGCTGAGTTCCCAGTCCCAGCTCTGGCGCTGAAATCTGCTCTGCCTCAGTTGCACACCGAGGCTCTGCTGTGTGCGCTCTGCGCTCTCGTTGGGTTCTTGACTATTTAACTGAGTTGTGCTTAGGTAAAAAATAGCCTGGATGCTCCTCAGCCTGGCTGGGGTGGCTGTGAGTGCGATGGGGAAGTGAAGGCTTCTGTCAGAGCCCCGTCCAGCACAGGGGAGCCGGGCGCAGGGGGCTGTTAAGGAAGATGGACGTTGGCTCATTCCCTTTTGCAGACGCCTGGCACTGACTGTGGAGGTACCTGAGCTGAGTCTGTGCAGTCTGAGCACAGCCTGCAGCCCGTCCATAGCCGTGAAGGGCTCTGGGAGGGGGTTCATGCCACCTCTGAGGCTGCAGTGGGCACCCAGCAGCACTGTAACAAAGGCAGCGATGGGGTTAGGCCCATGGATGGGCTGTGCGATGAGTGAGGAAGCCAGTGGTGTGCTGCTGCAGGGCTAGGAGAAGTGGCAGGAACTAGAAGCAAAAGGTTTGGGTTTCACATAGAAGTGTGTGCTAAGGAAGGGTGAGCGTGTGTTGGCTGGGCTTTCTGGGACAGCTCACAGAAGTGAGAGCCCAGAAATGAGGGAGAAGGGACAGTTTGTACATGCAAGTAATGTTCCAGATATTAATAGCAGCAGCATGGAGCGGGTCCTCACAGGGGTGTCTCCTGCACGTTCCTCTGACACTACAGATCATCCCTTTGTGTGGAGCCCTGAAAAGCAGGTCTTGAGCAGGTAAGGAAAGGGGAGAAAGCAGCAAGGTTGCACCACAGCTCCCTGCCTGAGAGGTGGCTGGCTGTAGGATGAACTCCTTGAGAGGTTTCCATGTGTACGCATCCCTCTCCTGACCTGCAGCAGCTCTGGGGCTGCCTCTCCATCTGCAGCCCTCGCGGTGCTCCTGCTTTGGTGCCGTCCTGATCTCATGGGGAGATCTGAGGTGTGTCTGTTTTGTATTGCTTTGCTTCCCCGCCTATGAAAACAGCAGGTTCACTTGTGCACCTCCGAGAGAGGATGCAAGGAAGGGCTGAGCTGCTCGGCCTTGTAATAGAGGGGGTGGGGGGTGAATGCCTCACGGGTCTCTCGTTGCTTCTCCGAAGGCGCTGCTGACGCTGGTGTGTAAGCAGATGGATGTTGCCGTGCCACAGCACGTCCCTCTGCCCCACTTACTCTGCAGGGAGGATTAATTGCATGGTGCCTCCTTCCACCCGTGGGGGGGCCCTGGGTCCTGCTGGTGGCCCTGGAAGCTGTCCTCATGTGGGGCAGGGCGGCGGTGAGCCCCTGCAGCTTGCTTCTAAAAGGGAAACAGCGCTGGCATCCCACTATGGGGAGTCTGATGGCTCAGGGGAGAGATTTCCCTGTGAACCCCTCTGGAAGCTTGCCCTTCCACCCTTCTCCTTCCCCTCCCAATTCTTAAGATTTGGCAGCAATTTGGGAAATGCGTGAGGCTTTGGGCAGCCTGAGGGAGAGAGCAGGGGGAGAAGCAGTGCTTGTTGGAATGTGGGACAGCTTGGCTTGGCAGTGCTGCAGCTCCACAGCCCAGAAATGGAAGCAGCCTCATCACCGGTGGGAGCAGCACCCCCTGATCCCCCGCCTCCAGGACTCTGCTGGGACACAGCAGAGCTGCTTCAGTCACTGGTAGTGCCCCCTGCTTTTGTGTAACCATAGAGGAGTTGAAATGAGCTGTATTTTGGTGATGGAAATGATTGCTTGTTCCCTTTCTCCCCACCTCACATCACAGAAGGCCACCCCAGATCTGCCGGTGCAGCTGCTTCCTAACCTGGTTCTGTCAGAAGGATATGGGTTAAGGGAAAAAAAAAAAGAAAAAGCTCCTACTATTAAAAGTGTTTATGCCAGCCCAGATCCTGCTGACAGCAGAGGGTTTGGTGGTGATACGCATGACGTGAGGCCAGGCAGAGCTGTGTGCAGTGACAGCCCCAGATGGGAAGCCTGCTGCCATGCATCTCGCAGTGCACGAACCAGCAGGCGTTGCACAGAGCCTTGGGCCTGTGGGGCTGCAGCACTCTGGGTGCGCTTCCTTGGGGTAAAATACGAACTCCTGGCTTCCCCTCCCTGCTGCAGGGCTGAGTGCCCCACTCCTCATGCATGAGTGAGCAGTTCCCTGGGGATCTGCTCCCTGCCTGCTGCCCTCTGGTGCAGAGCCCTTCCCCAGCCTCAGCTCCGCGCTGTTCCCAGAGCGATCAGTGCCTTCGGCCGCGGTGCTGAGCCCCCCTGTGCTCTGAGCTGTTTGTAGGATGGGGAGCACGGCCTGCCCTCCTCCTCCACCTCCCAGGGCTCTTCTCCCACTTGCGAAGCGGCGTTCTGTGTGATGGTGGGCAGTTGTGCCTCAGTTTCCCCTTCTCAGTTCCCCCTACTTCGCTTCCTCAGTGAAGTACCTCGAGCTGCAGAGAGCGTAAGAACCAAAGGGCATTTAACCTTTGCATCAGCCGTCTGAAAAACCCCTGGAGCTTGCAATTGGGAGCAGCAGGAAGACACACCAATGAATGCTGCTGCTTGGGTCGTGCCCAGGGTGCTGGGAGGTGTCCTGGCTGTTGGGAGGGAGGAAATCTCCTCCAGGTGGACAGGAGGTTCTGAGCCTGTCCCTAGCTTGGGCCTGGGGGAGGGAAGGAAGGGAAGGAGCCGCATGCATCCAGGAGTTCCCTTTGTTACAGGATAAGAGTTGGGAAACGTTTCTGTCCCTTTGCAGACCAGATGTGGAGCCCCTTGTCCTCACTGCAGCCGATCCCTCTGTGCTGGAAGGAAGCACGTGTGGCTGCGGGGTCTCTGAGGTGTGTGGGGTTGGGGTTGTTGCTGTCACATCCTTGTTTGTTTTCCATCTTCAGCCTCCAGAGGTTGCATAAATGGGAGCAAATTGAAGGGTTACATCAGTGCTGTTGCAGCAGTGTGGGGAGAAGTGATGGTATGAAGTTAGGAGAGCCAGCCTTGCAGAGCAGCAGCATGTGCTCCCATCTCCCTGCTTTGCTGTTCTTACTGCACAGGTTGGGGCTCGGAGGTTCTTCAGGAGCCTCATCCATCTGAATGAAATCCTCACACTAACTTTGAACTACATTTAGTGCATTTAGAACTGCGTGTTTGGAGGAGGAAGGGGAAAAACCCCACATTTCTGAACGGCAAGCCATGCAAAGCAGCCCCACTGCCAGGCTGGGAAGCAAGGCCACAGCTGGGGGGTGGGAAACGGGCGCTCACTTGCCAAAACATCTGCTCTGCTGCTCCAGTGAGGTGCACTGATGGCACCGACAGCAGAGCAGAGTCCTCAGGTGCCCCAAAGCCTGTTGCTGGGCAGGTCTGCAACCTCTGCTGTGCGTCAGTCTGGGCTGCTGCTGCTGTGGAGCAGAAGTGTAGCACTTCTGTGGTTGTGGAGGAGGAGGGGAGAAAGCCTTCCTCTCTTCTGGCTGCCTGGGAAACCGATGGCAGCTCTTGGTTTGCATCCATTGCTGTGCTAAGATCCTCGTGGAGAGAACGGCGAGCAAGTGCTTGGTGCTGCTTTTAGAAGTGTTGGCTTTTGAGGATGTGGGAGTATTCAGGGACGGGGCTGGGGAGGCAGCGTGCTGCTGGAGATGGTCTTAACCTTACTGCAGGCTGCAGTGACACAGGGGAGGCGTTCCGGCCTCAGAAGCGAGCTGTGAAATGGAAGTGGCTGTTCCACTCTGCTGCTGAGGATCATCACTGGTGTGGAAACCTCCGTGTCGGTGCTGCGGGCTGTGAGCCCAGGGCTGGGCAGGAAGGTGCAGTGGGAGGAGCTGGCCTGGCTCAGAAGCCTGGCGTAAGGCTGGAATGCTTTGCTGCCCCGCTCCCAGAGCACAGCACGGATGCTGGCGCTGACAGCGTGATGGTTGGTCGTGGTGGTGGAGAATCGTGAGCCCAGGCAGCGGGAAGTGTGGCTGAGCTCTTGCTGCAGCTTCTGCCCGCAGCTGAAGCAGAAATGGCAATAAAAGATCTGCGTCTGGCAGCAGAGGTTGAAATACAGAACAGGGCCGTCCTGTCTGAGGTGCTGTGCGTGGCAGCCACTGAGGCAGCAGCTCCTCGTGCTTCTCCGCTGCCCAAAGTGCCAATGGAACTTGGTGATTTGATCGCAGGCAGTCTCAGGAGCTTGTTCAGCACAGAGTTACCGGGCTTGAAAGCAAATCTTGGGCATCACAGGGGGTGAACTGCAGCACTGGGAGAGCTCAGATCGGATCTGGCTGGGATGTGTGCTCTGGATCTCGCTGGACTTGGCCTTGCAGCTCAGGGTGCTCTCACAGGACTGCATGCAGGTTTGTGCTGGCCAGCTGCTGTGTGTTCCTGGAAGGCAGCTGGTTCCTTTACAGCTCTGCCTCCCAGCAGCAGTGTGGACTTAATTAGGATCTGGTGTCCAGGCAGAGCTCCTTGTGCTGTGGACGCTTTGTTGGGTTTCAATAGAAAACCTGCTGGCAGAGCTGCAGAAGGCGGTGTGTGCGGGGGGCTGGAGGCTGAGACCACTTGTTCAAGTCGCTGCTGGGGCTACGAAGGGCCCCACTGAATGCTGCTCTTGTGCAGAGCAGGAGCCCAAAGGGCCTCATCAGCACGATGCCTGGGCTGCACACAGCATCTAGGGAAGAGCAGAGGTGCTGGGAGCCAGGCTGTGGCTGCTGCTGTTCTTCTCCGGTCTCCCACTTTGAGGCTCTGCTTTCATAGAATCACAAGATTGGAAACGACCTATAAGATCATCCAGTCCAACCGTCTCCTCCTCACCATTGCCACCACCAGCACTAAAGCACATCACGCAGCTCCTCATCCAGGCACCTCTTGAGCACTGCCAGGAACGGCGCCTCCACCACCTCCCTGGGCAGCCATTGCAGTCCTGACCACTCTCTAAGAGAAAAAGTTCTTCCTTATGTCCAACCTAAACCTCCCCTGATACAACTTGCGGCCATTGCCCCGTGTGCTGCTCGTTGCCTGGGAGAAGAGGCCAAATCCCTCTTCACCACAGCCTCCCTTCAGGAAGTTGTACAGTGCAGTGAGGTCTCCCCTGAGCTCCTCTTCTCCACACTGAACAATCCCAGCTCCCTCAGCCGCTCCTCATAAGCCTTGTGCTCCAGACCCCTCACCAGTTTCATTGCTCTTCTCTGGACGCAACTCCAGGACCTCAACATCTTTCCTGTAGTGAGGAGCCCAAAACTGAACACAGCACTCGAGCTTTGTGTGTCAGGAACTTCCTTTCCCCTACTACTGCTGCGTCTGCACGCGTGAAACCGAAACCACTTCAGCGTCCTGATTGGCCTCTTTGTGTTGAACTGCTGAGATGTGATGGATTCTGCAGTTATGGCCCCGTGTTACTTCATGCAGGGGCAAAGCCTGCATCTTTCCCATTGCTCACAAGGATCGCTGCTCCTGTTACCTCCAGCATCCTGCTTACATGGCAGCAAGGAGACTGCCTGCCCTGTGCACAGGAGCACCAGGTGCAAGCAGCAGGGCATCAGGCTGGAGCTGGAGCTGGGTCTTCTGTTCATCATTCAGTTTCCCAGCCTGGAGCAGAGCCTCTGCCGGCCCAGCAGCTGCTGATGGTCTCGGAGAGCAGCAGTGAGCAGGTGGGGGGTGCTGGTGCTCAGCTCCTCCCTGCCCCGCAGCCTGCTGCATCCAACCCCATGCCAGTTTGGTGCCCAGCTCCTTCCTGCCCCAGGATCTGCTGCTCCTGACCCCACGTTGGTTTGGGGTTGCTGCTGTTGCCATGCACTGTGGATCCAGCCCAGTGGCTGTGCTGCAGAAGGCCTCGAGGCTCAGGAGCCAGAGCTGCTGGGTCTGAGTTGGGCACAATCTCTTCTCACCCCGGGCTGAACGCAGGCACAGAGTCCTTCTTAGAGCAGCACGCAGCCGACCACAGGACTGTTTCCATTCGGGGCTCTCTGATAGAGCATCAGTGTTTTCTTTCTGGTGGGCTTAATGGGAGTTTGAGCTTGTGGCTGCTGAGCCCAAGCCCTCAGCGCTCTCTGGGGCACTCAGTTCTCAGATGTGCTGTGTTTGATCCTTTTCAGCCTCGTTTTTAGACCTGGTCTTATTTTAGCGTCTGTATATTTACTGTTATTACTGTATTTCCTAGGGCTGTATTTTTAGCCTTTTCCTTGGTTCCCGTGCTGCTGCTGAAATCCCAGCCGTGGCATTTCCTGCTCTGTGGTAAAATCCTGCTAATATTTTCCATCCAGGTGCGATGGCATTGGATGGGGATGCAAGGAAAAGCAGAGCTCTGCCTTTGGCTGTGGGTGCGTTGCTCAGCAGAGATGCTCATCCCTCCCCACCATCCCTGGGATCTCAGGAGCAGCTGAGATTGTGCTTTTCCAGCAGCCTGATGGTTTTGAATGTGTCAGCTTGTAACCTCTAAAGATCTGAATGAAATCATGCGTGACTCATTATTGGTTTTGCGTGGTGAGAGCTCAGTGGAGCCGAGCATTTGTCAGGCCACCGAGCTGTGAAGCAGAGCTGTGTCAATAGCAAATGTTCTCCGTTGGGTGATGTATGGTGATCCATGAAAGGGCTGCGGGAATGGTTGGGAGCTGGGAGAAAATGGCCTGGAGAGGTGGGAGGTTGGAGGTGAGGAGAGCCTGCAGCGTGTGATGTGTGCTGGGGAGGGAGCTCTCCTGGCGTGGGGAACAGCTGATGGGTGGCAGAGCTGGAAGGGGAAGGCGGGCGCTGCAGGGCAGGAAGGAAAACCCATCATTTTCAGGAAGAAAAACCCATCATTTTCACAGCACCCTTCAGACTGGGGGGAGGGATGGGGAGGGAGGACAACAAATGCTTTCTTCGTTTGTGGAATCGTGGCGTGGTTTGGGTTGGAGGGGACCCTAAAGATCACCCAGCGCCCCCCGAGGGCTGGCTGCCCCTCCTCCATGGGGCTCCTATGGGACGGCGCCCTGCCACCCTCTGGGAGAGGCCTTCACCCGCTCATCTAATCCAAATCTCCCTTTCTTTAGTTCAAAACCGTTCCTCCTTTTTATTTATTTCCTTTCCTAATCCCAGCGTTTTTCATTTTCGTGGCTCAGAGCCTCAAAGGGACGCTGGGCAGCACGGAGCAGGGAGCCAGGAAAAGGGAGGGGAGGTTTGGAACAAGGATGCTCAGATCATGTTGGATTAAAAGCTTTGCTTTCCCAGTTTAGGGTTTCGTTGGGGGTTTTTGTTGTGTTTTTTCCCCAGATCAGGCAGATGCAAGGCGGGCTGTCAGCCCTGTGGGATGGGAGCTGCGGAGCTGAGCTGCGTGCTGCCCTAAGCAGCCCCACATTGCAGTGAGGTGTTTAATGGGAGCTTCCTGTTGTGCCGACACCAACGTGCGAAGGAGGAAGCAGTGAGCAGAGCTGGGAGAGCTCAGCTGTGGTGAGGAGGGCTGGGTACCATCTCTGCTTCACTGCAGGGCTGGGAGAAGATGTTCTGCGGCAGCAGGAACCCCGGGGTGCTGCTGGGAAGGCAGCTGCTGCCAGGACTTCCTTTTCTGATGGGATTCACCCCAAAAGCCCGCAGCTCTGCTGCTCCCAGCCCTCTGCAGAGACGTCAGCACGGAGCCGTTGGGCCTTCATTGAGCTGTGGTGGCACAGCTCTCACCCAGAGCTGCCTTCTCCACTGGATGGCCGCGCTTCTTACCCTTCTCACCACTGCTCTGCTCTTACCCTGAGGGCCCGGGAGGAAGCTGGGCTGGAAGGAGCTGCTGCCTGTTGTTGGGCTGGGACGTCTGCTGGTGCTGCAGCATCCCCATGCACAGAGGGAGGCAGAGCCAGGACGTGTTTGCTCCATGCTGTGAGCTTTCCCCTCCTTGCAGCAGGAGCAGTGGGTGCAGCAGATGGCAGCCCACGCTGATCTGCGCCTTGCGCTCAGGTGCTGCTCCTGCTGTCCTGCAGGAGGTGCTGCCTTTGGGCTCAGACAAACTGGGCTGGGATGTTCAGTTCCCAGAAGATGAGGAACAGTTGGATTTTGTGTACATCTCGATTTCCCTCCTATGGTGACAGGGCTTTTCTCAGAGCTCTCAGCTGCTGAGGAGCTCCAACCCTGATCCATGCCCGAAGGGCACTGCAGGCAGCGGCTGGGCAGGATCAGTGCAGTGCTGAGGGCTTTTCTTCCTTGTGCTCTCAGAAGCTTCTCATTCTTTCATCTGCATGCAGCTGCATTTCCTTTCTGCAGCGTTGGGATCCATCCTGCGTGCAGGTGGGGAGCAACGCTGTGTGCCAGGAGCAGCAGTAGCAGGGTGCAGCCTGTCCCAGACAGCTCCTTCCTCTCCGTTCCCCTCTTTTGTTCTTCTCTTGTGACCTCTTTGGGCTGGGAATGGCATCTGTGCCTGCAGGGCCCAGAACAGTGTTGCCCCAGCTGGCACTGCCAGGTTTCACTGCATGGGAAAGAACTTTTAGAAGCACCTTGCCAGCCTTTCAGGCCTGCAGCTGTGCTCAGGAGCCTCTGAGCGTGGATATTTCAGCTCAGGCTGCAAACTGCAGGGCAGATGAGGAAACCCAGAGCAGCAGCTCTGCGTGGCCCCGTTGGGGCTCTCATTGTTTCTGGAGTTCCGTTCCATCGGGCCGCTGCTCGCTCGCGTTTTGCTCTGCAGCGCGTTTTGGTTTTGCTTCCTGGACCCAGAGCTCTTCACGTTGCTACAGGGGAGCTCTGCTTTGCTTTAAGACCACATCAAGGAGCGAAGAGCAGGGTGTGACGTGCTGGCTGTGTGCTGGGGGGAGCAAAGCACGGGGAGGCGCCGCTCTGAGCATCACCGCAGCCCTTCCTGCCCCACAGCCAGGGCAGCTCGGTGTCCCCGGCGCCTCGCTGTGCGGAGCTTCAGCCCTTAGGTTTGATGCCATGGCAGCGTGGCACAGTGAGGAGGGTGGGAGCAGCTGAAGCGTTGGGGTGCAGAGCAGGATGCTCCAGAGATGGCAGCTCAGAGCCTGCAGGAACGGAGCCCGTAACCCTCACTGCTCAGCCGCACTGCAGGCGCTGTGCTCCAAAGCGAGGTGTGCTGCTGGGGGGGAGCAGGGCAGCCCTGCAGCTCCTGGGCTGCCTGAAAGTGCTCTCAGACCCTCCCTCGTCCCCCCTCCCCCCGTGCATCCTTTAGCACAAGAAGCCTTTTTTATTATTATTAATAGCTATTGCAAGCCAGTAAAAAGTTTTATGGGCTTTGGCTGAGCGTCAGGGCTTGCAGTGCGCTCATTTCCTGCAGTCTGAGTGCTGGAGGGGGCTGGGTTTGCTTGGTTAACCCACGGTAGCAGAGCTGAAGACTGACAGTAGTGCAGCAGGAGCTGGAGGGGAGCAGAGGGGACTGCAGCCACTGCTCCGGGGGCAAAAACCCTTCTGTGATGGCTGTGTGAGCCTGGCTGTCTGTCCATCCCTCTCCTCTGCCCCAGTACTGATGTTTGTGTCAGCTCACAGTGAGCAGAGGGGCTTTTTGTGCCTTGGGCTGCTGTCCTTTCCACCCAGACCTCTCTCCCAGGTGCCGGCATCTGTGCCACAGCACGATGGGGCCTCGCATCCCCTTGCATGGCACGGAGCAAAAGTGTGCAGCCATCAGCTGCTCTGCACCGGGACCTGCCCCATAGCTGCCCCATGCTGGGTGCTCTCCTCTGTGGAGCTCAGCTCTGTGCCCCATAGCTGCCCCATGCTGGGTGCTCTGCTCCATGGGGCTCAGCTCTGTGCCCCATAGCTGCCCCATGCTGGGTGCTCTGCTCCATGGGGCTCAGCTCTGTGCCCCATAGCTGCCCCATGCTGGGAGCTCTGCTCCGTGGGGCTCAGCTCTGTGCCCCACAGCTGCCCCATGCTGGGAGCTCTGCTCCGTGGGGCTCAGCTCTGTGCCCCATAGCTGCTCCATGCGGGATGCTCTGCTCTGTGGGGCTTAGCTCTGTGCCCCATAGCTGCCCCATGCTGGGTGCTCTGCTCTGTGGAGCTCAGCTCTGTGCCCCATAGCTGCCCCATGCTGGATGCTCTGCTCCGTGGAGCTCAGCTCTGTGCCCCATAGCTGCCCCATGCTGGGTGCTCTGCTCCATGGAGCTCAGCCCCCTTCTGCCACCCCCCCTCTCTGGGTGCCCTGTCCTCCCCACGGCCTTCTGCCTCACACGGCACAACTTCCCTCCCACTTAGGACGTAGGGCAGCAGTTCCAGCTCTGCTCTCCCCACGGCAGCCCCCCTTTACCCCTTTCCCACCCCGTGGGGCAGGGTGCTGGGCACGCAGCTCCGTCTTTCACCGACTCTCCTTTCTCCCCCCCTCCGCAGCTCGCCGGGCGCTGGGAGGACCCCGTCTGCAGGATGTTCTCTCCACCAAAGATCTCCTCGTGACCGCTGACCATGACCATCCCGGCGGCACCTCGGGAGGCACCAACGTTGCAGTAGCCCGGCTCGTCCCCCCGCCGCACACCGGGATGCTGCACTGACCGAGGGCAGCCCCGCTTCTTTTCTCCTCTCCCCCTCAACTTTCAGCAGCTCTGGGATTTGTATGGCAGCAGCGTAACCGTGGAGAGGCCGGGGTATCACAAACTTATGGATTTTGATAAGAGAGGAGGGAAAGGGGAGCTGGAGGAAGGTAAAAGGATGTCCAAGACGGGTGGAGGAAGGAGCAGCCATGGAAGTCGGAGCGCCGGAACCAACTCGGGAGTCTTAATGGTGGGTCCCAACTTCCGCGTCGGAAAGAAGATCGGATGCGGCAATTTCGGGGAGCTCCGCCTAGGTGAGAAGGGCCTTCTGCTCCTCTGTCCTCGCCGTGCCTCGTGCTGCCGTGCCCTCCTGCAGCCCAGCACTGCGTGGGCAGCCCTGACCCCGCCGGGTTCTGTTGCTCAGCGCTTCCTTTCCCACATGCTGTGGGGTGAAGGTTGCGCTGCGGCGCCTCGTCCGTCTCTCCCCTTTCCCCTCCCTTTGGGTTCACTGTGGGAAGCAGCGCTGTCTCCCGAGGATCCTAGGCTCCATCAGAAGAGGGGTGGGCAGCAGGGATTGTCCCTCTTTACTCTGCCCTCATGAGGCCCCATCTGCAGTGCTGCGTTCAGGTCTGGGGCCTCCAGCACAAGAAAGACGTGGAGCTGTTGCAGAGGGGCCAGAGGAGCCACAAAGATGAGCTGAGGGCTGGAGCAGCTCCCTACAAAGACAGGCTGAGGGAGCTGGGCTTGTTCAGCATGGAGAAAAGAAGCTGCAGGGTGACCTCAGTGCAGCCTGCAGTGCCTAAAGGGAGCCTACAAACAGGAGGGGAGTCAACACTGTGCAAGGGGAGATAACAGCAGGACAGGGGGGAATGGTTTGAAGTTGAGGGAGGGGAGATTGAGGTTGGATGTCAGGGGGAAGTTCTTCGCTATGAGAGTGGTGAGGTGCTGGAACAGCTGCCCAGAGAGGCTGTGATGCCCCGTCCATCCCTGGAGGTGTTCAAGGCCAGGTTGGATGGGGCCCTGGGCAGCCTGGGCTGCTGTGAAATGGGGAGGTTGGCGGCCCTGCATGTGATGGGGGGGTTGGAGCTTTGTGATCCTTGAGGTCCCTTCCAACTTGGGCCATGCTGTGGTTCTGTGACCCCACGTGCCCTGGGAGGTTCTCAGTGGGATTTCACCTCCCCAATGGACATGGGGGGCAGGGGAGGCCTGCAATCCCAGCAGGGCTGTGCCGGCACACAGCTGATGCCTGCAGGAGTTCAGTCTGTGCCAGGTGAAGCAGGCTGTGAGCTGTGGGGCAGGGCTGGTGCTGCAGGAGGGAAGGAGAGAGGCCGGGTCGTGGTGTGGGGGCAGAACGGGCTGCCAGGCGTCCTCAGGTGGGTACAAAGCAAGCAGCCCTCAGGGCACATCTCGTCCCCACTGCTGCTTCCTGCCTGCACCCCCTGCCAGCCAGGCTGCCCCAAAGCTGCACCTCAGAGGCAGCAAACGTGTGCAGATTTGTCTCTCCTTGTGACCTTTTGGTGACTGCTTACCTTTCCCCACCCCAGTGCTTCTGCTTCCAGCAGCAGAACGGAAGCGCGGTGACTTTCTTTCCAAGTTAAACTTCCATCTGTCACCTCTTCTTTCTAAAGTTAAAAGCAGCTCTTTGGAGGGGGCAGGAAGACAGGAGTGGGTCCTCAGCCCACGGCTGCGGTGTCACAAACCCCGAGCTCGTGCTGTTTTATTTTTCTCTCGGATGGTATTAAAAGCAATGGCTGCTCTGAGGGAGCAGCACAGCCATGGTCAGCACTCAGAGCCTGAGCTGCCCTCGCTGTGCAGCTGTGACGTGTGGGAGCAGCTGCCCCATCGCACGGCTTGGTTTGGAGGCAGCGCCGTGCTGATGGGGCAAAGGGCCCCTTTGCAAAGGCAAATATTTGCTCTCTGCCACCCGTTTTGCTGCTTGGATTTCAGTTTTCTGCTTCGCAACCACCTCCGCTTCCATGCAGCCCCGCAGCAGTGAGGTGCCACCTGGGGGCGATGCCTTTTAGGTGTCAACACGGCCATAGTTTGGACAAATTCAGGGCTGTGCAGGGACAGGCCTGGCTGAGCAGCCCCTGCCCTCCTTCCGTTCTCCTTCCCTTTTCCCCTCCTGGAGCTTTCTGTTCGCTCCCTCTACCTTTGCACCCCCTGTTTAGCAGGCTGGGGCCCAGCAGCTCGCAGTGATGCTGATGGTCTCCCTGTCCCCACATCACAGGAGGGGCTGCTGCTCACATTCATGATGTCCATCCAGCCAGGCTGCGGCCCCCCCTGCATTTCTTCTCCCCTTCTCATCCCCCATCCTCCAGCACTGTGGTGAATAACCAGCAGCCCCGGCTGGAACCGAACCACGGCAGGCTCTGACTTTCCCTTGCTGTCCCCACAGAGGCACTGTGTGCTGGGGAGCTCCCTGCACGGATGGGGCAGCAGCTCCTGCCTTCTCCGCTCCCTTCCTGTCCCCCATTCATCCCTTCCCCGTAACCCTGCTCGGCAGCTGGCTCTGCTGTCACCCGGTGAGGATTTATTGCTGCTTCAGGTGGCTTCAGATGAAACCTCGTGGCAGGAGGAGCAGATTGCTGGGAGGAAACCCCGAGCAGATGCAGCTCCGTTGGGCTGCAGGAGGGGTCCTTTGCGTGGGGGCAGCGGGGGGGGTCCTGGGGGGCTGCCGCAGGGCCGTGCTGAGCTGTGTGGGCACTGCAGCTCGGCCTTTAGGAGCTGTGGGTGGGAAGGTCCTCCTGTGGGTGTGGGGACGGGGAGCCCCGCTCAGTGGCGATGCCTTCTGTTGGTGTTTCCCTGCAGGAAAGAACCTCTACACCAACGAATACGTAGCGATCAAATTGGTGAGTCCTCCTGCAGTGCAGGGCGGGGGGGGGGCGACCTCAGGGCCTCCCCCCAGCAGCACTGAGCACCTCTTCCCTCCTCGCAGGAGCCCATCAAGTCCCGGGCCCCACAGCTGCACCTGGAATATCGCTTCTACAAGCAGCTCGGCAATGCAGGTACGGCCCAGGGCCCCCAGCCGCGGGAGGCAGCGCCGCCAGGCGCCATGGGGCTGCGCCCCCCACTGCTGCACGCATTGACCCCCCTCCCCACCGCCCCCCTTTTTCCTCTCTCTCGCAGAAGGAATTCCTCAGGTTTACTACTTCGGCCCCTGCGGGAAATACAACGCCATGGTGCTGGAGCTGCTGGGCCCCAGCCTGGAGGATCTCTTTGATCTGTGCGACCGCACCTTCACCCTCAAAACCGTCCTGATGATCGCCATCCAGCTGGTGAGGGGAGGGGGGGCCGTAGGGGGGAGGGGGGGGG
>NW_024963610.1:1315-1820 GCF_019238085.1 Lagopus leucura | reverse complement strand
CAAACACCTGTGCCGTCCCTATAGGAATCCCAAACCTAAAGCCTCAACCCTTCACCATCCCCCAGACCCCATGGGCACCCCCGAGCCAAGTAGTGGGAACCCCTAACAACACTTGCAGCGTCCCTCAGAGTCTGACCCACGCAGACCCCGAATCTCAGCCAGCCCAGAACCACGAGCGCGCTCTCTTGGCTCTTACTCTGCGTACTGGGATCACTGGTCCCCCCACAAACACTTTGGGGAACCCCATGGTAGCACCCCGCTGTTCCCCTGTGTCTCCAGGTGCCGCCCGGTGACAACGAGGGGCTGACCTACGCTGAGCTGCAAGCTGTGACCCCCAGCTTCTGCCGCCCTGGGGCCAGAACGGCCCCCCAACCCCCTGTTATCTATGCTGAGGTGGGCACTGGGAGACCCCACTGATGCCCCCCACATGGGTTGCCTCATTTTTAGAGTGCAAGAATGGAAACAGACACCAAATTCCCCGCTTGGGTCCCATGGATGCCCTCTG
>NW_024963610.1:0-1305 GCF_019238085.1 Lagopus leucura | reverse complement strand
CTGCCGTCGCCATCCATCCTTATCACCTGGATTCCTTTACACCCCTGCTGCAGGTCTGACCTCCAAACCACCCCTTTCTACCCCCAAACCCCACCAACGCTCTTGTAGGACCCCCACAACTCTCAAACTCCGCACCAAACTCCACCCCCTGCCCTGGGGGACCCCTGGATTGGTCCCGATTCACCACGAGAGGCCCCGTATCACTGCAGTGGTGGTGTAACAATGGCTGTGAGCTCCCCCCACGTGTGCAGTTCTGCTCTCACACGCGTGCCACCATCACCGCTGCTGAAACGCGGCCGCCTCACTGCGCTCACATCCTCTGGTGGGTCTCAAGCTTCAATGAATGTCAGTGGGGCCGTTAATTCTGCATGGGGGAATTCAGGTCTGGCCCCACATCCGTGCCAGATGCCACTGTGCCACTGTGTCCCCTCTGCTGCCTCCTGTCACCTGGCAGCAAAGCGGGACGGGGCACCGGTGCGAAGGTTCCACCCCTGCTGCTGCCCCATTCGCCTCCGATGCCGTGGGCCAAAATAATAAATCAGCAGGTGCGACTCTCAGAACAGCCCCCAAGAAGCGCATGGTGCCGTTCTGCTCTTAACAACTGACCTTATTTTGTCGCTTTCATGTCGGTTATTGAAAGTAAAACAAAATAGAGAAGAGGAACATAAAACCAGTGAGGCGTTTGCACTTGTTTTTGTGAAGCAAATCGGTCTGGATCCGTGGGAGCAGCTGCAGCTCTTTGCGAGCTCTCAGGTGTCCGCCAGGGAGTTCTGATGACATTTCCCCTCCTCCTGTGCTCCATCCTTGGCAATAATGGCTCACAAATGTCCGTGCCCCAAAGGGCCGAGCCGCAGATGAGGCGGACGTGGAGCCAACGGCCGCTTCTCTCTGCTCAGCGAGGGCTGATGGAGTCTGGCAGAGACACACGGCCTCAGTTCTGAGCCGAACGCCCGGCTGTGGCGCTGCGCGTTGCATCCGAAAACTCACAGCTCCTGTGCTCGTGTGGTGACAAAACAAAACAGATCTCGCATCAGCCCCCAAAACGGATCAGAGAATCACAGATGATTTCCTCAGCCTAACCCTAACCCCAACCCTAACCCTGACCCTGACCCTACCCCTAACCCTAAGCCTAACCCTGACCCTAACCCTGACCCTAACCCTAACCCTGACGTGCTGGCAGAACTTTGGGGACAGTGTGTGACACCCAAGCCACGACAAACTGCAAAGGACAAACCAGTGGGGGCTGTTTGCACAGCTCCATGCGTGCCGCACTGCTTGGGGACCCCAAAGTGCCACTTCCCTTTT
>NW_024963609.1:0-3706 GCF_019238085.1 Lagopus leucura | reverse complement strand
GTGTATGGGAACTGCTGAGTCACGGCCTGAACCTCTGATTGATCACCTGAGGTGAGCCATGAGTCAGCCAGAGGAGCACAGGTGAAGGCAATTCACCTGTGCTACCGGAAGGGGTGGAGCCAGGCTCCACCCCTCCTGGACCTATTTAAGAGTTGGCTACCAGAGGGGAAGGATCTCTTCTGGAGATCCTCTTCTTTGATATCTTCTAGTGAGCTCAACCCAAGGGTAAGCTCTTCTACTTATTCTCTTTTGTGATCCTTGTTTGCCTTACTCTTTTGATTATATTGCAATTATAACATCTTGGTTATACAGCTTTGCCTTACTCTTTTGATTATATTGCAGTTATAACATCTTGGTTATACACTTGGCGAGCCAGGCAGGCTGAATATACTAAAATTAACATGTCTTTCCTGTGGGATTCTGGGGCAGAAAGTGTCGTGGTGAATGGCCCAGAAATATCTAAGTTGGCCACCATGACTGTCCATCCTGCTCTTAGGCAAAGGTTATACGTGGGCAATCAATATCGTGATGAAAACCATTCCATACTAGAATGGTTAATGGCGGCCTGCCTTATGGTATGGCCGAATAAATCAGACATACCGTTACATACAGGTATGTGGTCCTCTATGGAGGACCTTCAGAACTATATCCGTGAACTGGGTGTAAGAGAGGCCATTTATGAAGATACATTTGATGGCCCTGATATGGTTAAATTTTCGGCAGGGATGAGAGATTTAATTCTACAACAAGCTCCCTCCCATCTGTACGGCACCCTAGTTTCGATATTAAATCCCCTTGTAGCATCAGAAGCCGTAGTCCAGCAGGTTGCCCAGTTAGTTGCCGATTTGGGAGAAACAGAACGCCTGCGGACTAGGCGCAATATTCGGTTTTTGGAGGAAGCAGAGGTCCTGCCGGTAAATAAAACCAGAATGCCGGCTACTCGAGCTCCTCGATCGGGACCCATAAGGGTATCCCGAAAACAAATGTTTAATGATTTAATTCGGGCTGGGGTCCAATTTGCTAAGATCGACCGCCAGCCCAACCACGTCCTTCTCCAGCTCTGGAGACAACTAAAGGACAATCAAAAATTCCAGAGCTACCCTAAGAAATCAAGGGTAAGAGCTATAGAGAGGGTTCCAACAACAACATGGAACCTAGAAGATTTTATTATTCCTAACAGGAAAAAGAAGCCACCTCAGGTGTCTCGGGCCACAATGCCTGAGCCATCAGAAGCAAAAGAACTGGCCCTAGCACAATTCATGGCGTGACAAGGGATGTTAGTCCCCGTAGGGCCTCCAGACGGGACCGGAGGCCCTATGTAGAATTAACAATTTATTGGTCCCGAAAAAATATTCAGAGAGTTATGGCATTAGTGGATACTGGAGCAGAAACATCAATTATCTATGGAGATCCAGGAAAATTTCATGGCGACAGAGTGATGATTGGTGGTTTTGGGGGACAGACTATTCCTGTCACCCAAACATGGTTAAAATTGGGGGTTGGGCGTCTCCCACCCCGGGAGTACAAGGTGTCTATTGCCCCAGTCCAAGAATACATCCTGGGCATAGACATTCTATGGGGCCTGGCTCTCCAAACAACTGTGGGAGAGTTCAGACTTCGACAAAGATGTATCAGTATCCGGGCGGTGCAGGCAATATTAAGAGGCCATGCGAAACATGAGCCTGTTTGCCTGCCAAAACCGCGCCGGATTACTAATGTTAGACAGTATAGACTCCCGGGTGGGCAAGATGAAATATCGAGAACGGTGCAGGAATTAGAAAAAGTGGGCATTATAAGACCTGCACACAGCCCGTATAACTCCCCCATATGGCCAGTGCGAAAGTCGGATGGCACATGGAGGATGACAGTAGATTACAGAGAATTAAATAAGGTCACGCCGCCTATTCATGCGGCCGTACCCAATATTGCTTCCCTAATGGACACATTGAGTAGGGAGATAAAAACCTATCATTGTGTCCTAGATCTAGCAAATGCATTCTTCAGTATCCCAATTGCTGAGGAATCGCAAGATCAGTTTGCGTTTACGTGGGGAGGCAGGCAGTGGACCTTTCAGGTCCTGCCACAGGGGTACGTGCATTCACCAACGTATTGTCATAATCTAGTGGCGCGTGACCTGGCTGACTGGAGAAAACCTGATGATGTTAATCTATATCATTATATTGATGATCTCCTGTTGACATCCGACTCACTGGAGGTAGTAGGACAGGCAGCTGATTCATTAACTGCCTATTTGCAACAAAGGGGATGGGCTATAAATCCCCAAAAGGTGCAAGGTCCAGGCCTGTCCGTAAAATTCCTGGGGGTGGTTTGGTCAGGAAAGACCAAAGTGCTACCCAGTGCTGTCATAGATAAGGTTCAGGCATTTCCAGTCCCTACAACATCAAAGCAGCTGCAAGAGTTTCTAGGTATATTGGGTTATTGGCGTTCCTTTATACCTCACCTAGCGCAGCTGCTAAGGCCATTATACAGACTCACAAAAAAGGGGCAGCTATGGGACTGGGGGAAAACCGAACAGGATGCTTTCCAACAAGCAAAACTGGCAGTTAAACAAGCTCAGGCATTGGGTATATTCGATCCTACCCTCCCAGCCGAGTTGGACGTTCATGTTACTCAAGACGGCTTCGGTTGGGGCCTGTGGCAGCGCCAGAGTTCTGTTCGGACCCCCATTGGTTTCTGGTCTCAGGTTTGGCACGGAGCAGAAGAAAGATACAGTATGATTGAAAAACAGTTATTGGCTGCCTATTCGGCATTACAGGCAGTAGAGCCAATAACTCAGACAGCTGCAGTTATAGTCAAGACCACTCTGCCAATTCAGGGGTGGGTGAAGGATCTGACCCACCTTCCTAAGACAGGGGTGGCCCAAGCACAAACAGTGGCACGATGGGTCGCCTATCTCAGCCAAAGGAGCAGTCTGTCTTCATCCCCCTTGAAAGAAGAACTTCAGAAGATCCTAGGCCCAGTTACATATCACAGTGATGCACCAAAAGAAATACTGGTCGCTCCACCAGAGAAGAGTCCCGTTCACGAGGGAAAATATCCTATCCCTGAAGATGCCTGGTACACAGATGGGTCCAGCAAGGGCAACCCGAGCAAGTGGAGAGCAATAGCATACCATCCTTCCACCGAGACAATCTGGTTCGATGAGGGGGATGGTCAGAGCAGCCAATGGGCAGAACTGCGAGCCGTGTGGATGGTTATAACCAAGGAACCCGGTGATGGTATCCTGAACATCTGCACAGATAGTTGGGCTGTGTACCGGGGGCTCACTCTCTGGATTGCACAGTGGGCCACCCAGGAATGGACTATCCACGCCCGACCGATCTGGGGCAAAGACATGTGGTTAGATATATGGAATACGGTCAAACACAGGACTGTACGTGTCTACCATGTTTCTGGTCATCAGCCCCTACAGTCACCGGGAAACGATGAAGCCGACACATTGGCCCGAGTTCGATGGATTGAGAATTCACCATCTGAGAACATCGCCCGCTGGCTACATCAGAAGCTACGGCATGCTGGACAAAAGACAATGTGGGCAGCTGCTAAAGCATGGGGACTGCCCATACAACTATCTGATATCGTCCAGGCATGCCAGGATTGCGACGCTTGCTCCAAGATGAGACCGAGATCGTTGCCCAAAACAACAGCCCATCTTGCTAGGGGACACAATCCTCTCCAGCGATGG
>NW_024963608.1:0-18392 GCF_019238085.1 Lagopus leucura | reverse complement strand
GGCCCGGGCCAGGGCGGCGAGGCCCACGCGGGGCCGCAGCAGGGCGTGGCGGGCGGCGCGGCGCGGGGCTCGGGGGAGCCTTGGCGGCAGGGCCGAGCCGGACGCGCCTCCGCCTTGGCGGGCGGCCCCGCGGGAGGGGGCAGCCAGGCGCGGGCCGTCGCGGCGTCGCGGGCGCCGTCGGGCTCGGAGGCGAAGGGGAAGAAGAGCTGCTGCGCGGCCGCGCCGTCGTAGCCTCCGCGCGGGAAGGGCGGGCCGCCGTCGGGCAGAAGGCCGAATGGGGCGGCCGGCAGCCCCCCGTCCGGGCTGAACATGGTGGCCGCGGCCTAGGGCTCCATGCGGCGCCGATGGGGTTGCGGCTCGTTCCGGCCGCCGCGCTCAAGCCGGGCGCGGGGCGCCGAGAGGTGCCTCCATGCCTCCGCGCCGCCGGGGCCACTGAGCGCCGCAGGGCCGGGCCGGGCCGGGCCGGACCGTATGGAAATGGGCCCCCGCCCCATTGGCCCCGGCGGCGCGGCCCCGCCGGTGGGTCGGGCGTGAACTTGATCCCCTTTCTCTGGGGGGTGAGGGGGCCGGGTTCGCGTCGCGCTGCCCCCTGGGCAGTTGGGCGAAGGAGGGGGGGTACCGTTCTGCCCGCCTGCGGAGCTCTGTGCGCAGCATCTCCCGCCCGGGGCAGTGATGGGGCGTTGCACGGAGATGGCACGGGCGCAGCGGGAGCGGCCCTGACGCCTGGGAACGGGGAACGGTGGTGCCGTCTGTGTCTGCACGGCCTTAGCGCGCTCCTCCGTCTGCGCATCGGCGCAGTGTCCCACACGGCGCTCCCCTGGCACAGCCCGGCTCCGCAGCACTGCGCTCCTCTCCTTCGCCCCGCACGGAGTGCTGCGGTGCGCTGTGCTGAGCTCTGCCCGCACCGATCGGCCCCGCGATGGGAGCGCTTGAGATTTGCTCTGAAGAGCTCTCCTGTCGCGTTGCCCCGGTGCAGTGCGGCTGTCAGGCCGCGGTTCGCAGCGTTTCCCCCGTCACTCCCTCCTCCCCAGCGCTGCTCGGGGCCGGCCCTCTGATCCGCGGCCAGAAGCGGGCCGTGGCGTTGGACCGCACCTTCTCCTGTTTATTAACACGGATTACCGGAGAGCCGCCGTTTGGCCTCCGCAGTCTCACACCTGAGATATGCTGAGGAGATAGGCTCGGCAGGACGGCACTGCTGCTGCTCCCGCAGCCGTCGCTGTGCGCCGCGGTGAAGCGGGAGGAGTGCGAGAGGGAGTGGAACTGCCCCTTGTATTGGCCGTCATATAGGGGAAAAGTGGTGGGACGAAAGGGGTTGAGGCCAGCTCCGTCGTCCTGCTGCCCTCGGTGGGTCTTCACCCCATCCCCGTGGCTCTGAGGACAGAAGGCAGCCCCAGCAGGACGGCCTGGGAAGGATGCGAAAAGCCGGTGGGGACGTGGGCAGTCCAAGCAGAGCCCCACGTCTGTGCGAGCCGCCTGGGATGGGAACTGTTTGGTGGGGGCCCTTCGCTCCACGGCCCCGGGAACGGACACAGGTGCCTGTATCGGCCAGGCCTGGGGCAGATCGGGCAGAGAAGTGCAGCACCGCACCCCGCAGCAGCAGCGCCCCATGCCCTGCGCCATCGCATCCCAGTGGCGGAAGTGTCGCCGTGGGGCTCCAATCGCAGCCATCAGCCCCGGCTCCTCCCGGGCTCCAGCTGCAGCCCCGGGGTTTCAGAAGATGCCTCGGCTGGGCAGTAACCCCTTCCCCTTTGATTTATTGTTCTTGGGCCGGGCCCCCTCCTCCTGCCAACCTGCTCTTTCTCTCCATCCCCCCAGGAAGCAGGGACGGGCTGGCCGCCCGCCAGGGCCTCAAACGCATTCCTGCTCCCTTTCATATACAGGCAGAGGGGAAGGGAGACGTTGACTTTGAACTGTCCCTTTGTAGGAGCAAGGCCCATTGTGGCGGTGATGGTTTTAGCTGGGGGATGTGGAGCGAGTCAGTGGGGTTCCTCGACGTCCCCTGTACATTTCAATGGGGCGATCTCTGGGCCTGTACGAGGTGCCTGGCTGTTCTGGGGGTCACTGTGCAGCGCTGGCTGGGGCTCACATCTCCTCTCCCTTTGGGGTGGGCAGCCCTGGAGCTGCGTGCCCGGGGCAGGAGGGATGCTGCAGGCAGGATGCCTCAGGCTCTCTGTACTCGGTCTCCAGCTGCATTCTCTGCTGGCAGCCCAAGCTCTGTAAGCCGCCAGAGATCAGTGGGATCCTGCTGGAAAAAGCTTAGTGGAGTGAACTGTGTGTGCTCCCCAGCTCGGTAGGAAGGCAGCAAGCTGGGACAGCAAAAATGTGCAAACATTTGTCTCTTTCCTTTGCCAAGTGTTCTGGCTTGCTCTCCCTTGGAGAAAAAAGGTATTAGGAGTGTGTGCTCAAAGGTGATGTTTTATTCACCGCCAGTCAGTGACACAGCCGTCACTGCTGGATGCCACAGTTTCAGTTGGTGCTGCCCAGGCAGAGCTGTGTGGTGGGCTGCAGACCTGCACATGATGGGGATGGGGCCTGAATGGACCTCATGTCCCCATCTGCACCTCAGGCCCACCTGAGGAGCACGAGCACTGGGCTCAGCACCAAAGTCCCATCCCTAGGAGGATAACTGCCTCTCCTCCATGACACCGTGGTTTGCTTGGCTCCACCAGCAGAGCTGCCAGGGCTGAGCGTGCCTTCCTGAGCTGTGGCTGTGCTCCCATGCCCCTCTGCTCAGCCTGGGGCCCCCTGCTCTCTGGGCTCTGAGAGCTGCTGCAGTGCTGAGGATGATGCAGGGGCTGAAGAGGGCTGACAGGAGCTGAGCTGAGCATCCTGGAGGGTGGCTGTGGGCACTGTTCTTCCTGGAAAGGCCTCCTCAGTACAGATCCTGGGGTGTGATTTGGGTATCGCCCTGCTGCACCTGAACCTGGCAGCTCTTCCTTCTCTGCTGCCTTTTTGGTGGGGAAAGCCAAAAGACCCGGGTGTGCTTTGAGAGGCTGCTGCGCTTCAGGAGCAAAGGAAAGCCAGAACTAGGAGCTCTGGGGGCAGTGATTGTGTGAAAGCTGCATTTCCCCTGGTCAGCGCACAGCACAGCCCTGGTGACGAGGTGCGATGCTGCCTGCAGGGCAGGGATGCGGGGCTGCAGCTGGAGGCCGCAGTCCCCCATAGGAAGGAACACCAGGCGGTGTGGTGGGGAGTCCAGCACAGTGTCAGGGTGCAGGCAGTGCCAGACGTGCCCCAGCTGCGGGGCAGCCCGGAGCAGGGGTGAGCCGAGCCCCCCGATGGTACTCGGGTGCTTTGGAGATGAGTCAGCGAAGGACCCTCCGGGGCTGCACAATAGCACCCGACCCTGCAGCGCCGAAACCCGAAGGAGACAAGATGGTATCAGCGTGAGGGGGCTGCCGTGATCAAAGGGCCGGGAGAGCAGCTCCAACGGCTACACAATGGCTGGCGGGAGGGGGCACCGATAGCCCTTATCTGCCAGCCCCGCCGAGGTGCGAAGGGCCCGGCCCCGGGGGGCGAGAGATTAGCGGGGTGGGAGGGACCGCCCCGGGTGATTTAGGGCCGGGTGGGTGCGGGCAGAGGCAGCCGGGGCTCCCATCCAGCGCCTCTGCAGGGAAACCTGCCCCAACCTGGGGGATGTTTTGGCAAACAACCCCATCTGAGAAGCAAGAAATGCAACTGTCTCTCACTGCATCTGGGAGAAGTGCTGCCAAGAGCTCTGCCGCTGGAGCAGGAGGGCGGGAGGTCACCCTCGCTCTCTCCTGGGGAAGGTTTTAGAACAGGGGAGCAGCAGCAGCCCCCCTGACCCCTTGCACTCCAACTCCCCCCAGTCCGAGGCCCCAGCCTGCTACCTATAAACTGCCACAGAGCAAAGCTGCAGCGGGGCAGAGCACACACTCACATGGGTCTCAAACATGGTCGTTTAATAAAATCTCCTTTTAAAATAACTACAATCCATACAATAACAATGGTCTCAGGGAGAGGGGCAGCGACCCACGTGTAACAGCGCGGCAAAGAGAAAGGATCTGTGCAGTGATGACCGCTGCCCCACAGCACTGCCACGCTGCCACGGGGCCATGCTGCCATCCCCGCTGTGCTGCGCCTGCAATGGGCCTCCTGCATGCAGCAGGGGCACCTGCAGCTGCAATGCCTGTGCAGGGCTCTGGACGTGAAACCACATCTGTGAAAAGCAACCCCAAACTCATCCCAGGCCGAGGGCAGTGCAGACTTTGGGCTTGGAGCATCAGGGATGTGTCAGCAGCAGCTGGCAAGGACACAAAGCCCCAGGCTCCTGCATGCTCTACACAGACACAGACAAGGGCAGAGGGTGCAGATGGAGGGTGGGAGCCCAGGATGGACGGAAGGAGGCTGTCCCGTGTCACAGAGAGCTGCTCGGGGCAGCTCCATAGGGAGGCTGTGAAAGGTGTGGGTCTGCCGGGCAGGCCGTGGGCACAGAGAAGGGCAGGTGCTGGGGGAGATGGCGTGCAGGGGGTGCCTCTGCTCGGCACTGGGCTCAGCCATGCTCACCCTGTGGGTACCATGGGGCTCAGGGAGCAGCGCAGCACTGCAGAACAGCGAGTGCCCCCGGCCTGCAGCTCCTGCGCTCCTCTCCTTCCTCCCCTATCGGTTTAAAACTGAAATGCTGAACCCCTTCGGACCGTTCATCGCACCGAGGCCTGGGGTCAGATCCTGGCGAGCTGCAATGGCCTCAAGGACGACCTCCACCTGCAGTGAGCCCACAGGGTCCCCCCACCCCGGGGCTCAGCGGCTCCAGGACTGCTCTCAGCTCCGGCCCCACGGGTTGCACGGGGCGGCTCAGGGCCACCTCACAGCGGGTCGCTGCTGCGCTGAGGATGCAGCACCGGGACACAGACCCCTGCCCTCCGCAAAGCACAGCACAGCAGGGATCCCCGGCCCCCTCGGTGCCCCGGAGCAGCGGGCGGCGGCAGGGACGCGATCACAGCGGCAAAGAGGACAAGGACGCTTGAAGCAGGGCAGCCCCCGTCCCACGGCTGTTAGTGGGTGTTTATTGGGCAGGCGTCGAGCAGTCCGCCGGGGGGGGCCGTGCCCTGCCCGGGTCGTGCGGTCCGCAGAGAGCTCGGGCGCGGGGCGTTACGGGTGCACCCTGGGGTTCGGGGGGTGCAGGGAGGAGTCGTCGAACAGCGGGTTCCTCACTTCCATTTCTCCGGTCTGCAGAGCGAGATGGAGGGGAGAAGCGGCCGGTCAGGGCCTGCGGGTCAACCCCCCCCCTCCCCCGTGCACAGCGCTGGGCCCGGAGCCCTCGGGGGGCACAGAAGCCCGTCCGGGAGGACCGGAGCCGCGTTGGCAGCAGTGGGGTTCATCGCCCAGACTGCGTCAACTGTCCCTTAATGGGCCTGTAAAGACGTAATGATGACCCTTAATCTGAGCCCTGATGGTCGGGCTCCGCACCATTACCATGTGAAAGGCGGCTCCGAGACCGCTTTGTGCTCTTTGTACCCAGGGCTGTCAGGAGCTGCCCTGCCTCGAGTCCCTTCGAGCTGCTGGGCCAGAAGTGGCCCCTCCGGCCCCGGGAGGCGAGGAGCCGCGACAGTCCGTGCTCGAGGCCACCGGGACGGGACGGGACGGGACGGGACACTCGCCCCGCGCCCACGTCCCGGCCCCATAGAGGGGCACATCTCGGGACACAGCGCAGCAGCCTTCGGGGCTGAGGGCACAGCGGGAAGGCAGAAAGGCTCGGCTGCTTCGGGGTTTGGTGAAGCCTTCTTGCCACTTGTGGGCACGGGGTCCCGCACCCCCCCGCAGCCGCCCTGCAGCCGCCTTACCGGAGCCAGCCCGGGGCACTCGTACACCGTGAAGTCTCCGTCCTCGTTCTCTTCATCGGATGAGGCAGAGTCCGGCACCTTGGGCTCTTCTTTATGCCTGTGGCGAGAGGGGAGGTCAACGGGATCCCAGCTCACGGACAGCCACCCAGATGGTGCTGCCCGAGGACAGAGCTGGGGTGGGGGGGTTCCGGAAGGACAAGCTGCCCTCTGAGCTTTTGGGATGCTCAGCCCTGGCAGCTCTGGCAAAGATGAGGCTGCTTACTTCTCCATGGAGAGCATCTGCTGCTTTTGGTGCTGGTAGTGGTACATCTGGGCGCTCTGAGCCAGCGTCTTGTCCCCAGGCTGGAGAGAGCAGCAGCAGCAGCATGAGGGCAGCGCTCCAGAGAGCAGAGTGCCCAGCCAGCAGGGCCCCGTGGGGAACATATCCCAGCCCACTGCGACAGCTCCTTACCGAGATCTTGTCGTAGGGCAGAGGACTGGCCACTCTCTGCGCCGAGTAGTCTGCTTTCTGTGCCAGCCTGACCTCCTTCTGCAGCCTGACAGGAGGAGAGGACAGTGCTGGCAGGAGCAGCTCCAGGGAAGAGCAGGTGCCCTCCCACCCTGATTCCTGTTCTGTGCCATGGCACAGGAAAAGTCACAGCCACCTCCATACCACAGGCCATGGCACACAGGGAGCTGGAGATGAGCCACCAATGTGTGGTGTTGGCACCCAGTGCTGCAGTGATGCCACAGCAGGTGCCACCGCTCCCAGGAGCCTGTCCTCCAGACCCAACTTCAAGGGGACACGAACACTATTGTGTCTGCATTGGGACCATCGAAGACAGCTCTTGCCTTTCCTCCAAGCCCTCTCCAAGCCCCAGAGAAGAGCATGAGAAGAGCTCCCTGGGCACAGGGACACTGAGGGACACCGAGGGTTTTACTGCTACCAGCAGACCCAGCTCACCTGCACCAGCAGACTGCAGCCACAATCAGAGCGGAGATCCCAGCCAGTGTGCACACCACGATCAGCCCTGCAGAGGGAAACCGAGCTAAGCCTCAGGGCGCAGCAGCACCCCCAGCACTGCAGAGCCAGCCCAGTCACTGCCATTGTCGTCGGCCTTACCGAGCACCACATCGTCATTCGAAGGGACAGGGGCTGCCTCCACGGGGTACTTCGGTGAAGTGGCAGTGGTAGAGGTGGGGAGCATGGCAGCTGCCTTGCTGCTGGCCGGGCCCCGCTGCAGAAGCTCCTGCCTCAGCCTGCTGGGCGCTCGCTGTCTCCCGGTGGGGGAAGGGGTGGCTGCAGGACAAAGCCAGGTGTGAGCAGGGCGGAGGGAGCAGGGCAGTGTGAGCAGGGCGGTGTGAGCAGAGCGGTGTGAGCAGAGCAGTGTGAGCAGAGTGGTGTGAGCAGGGCGGTGTGAGCAGAGCTGTGTGAGCAGGGAGGTGTGAGCAGGGCGGTGTGAGCAGGGCGGTGTGAGCAGAGCTGTGTGAGCAGGGCGGTGTGAGCAGGGCGGTGTGAGCAGAGCCATGTGAGCAGAGCCGTGTGAGCAGAGCCGTGTGAGCAGGGCGGTGTGAGCAGGGCGGTGTGAGCAGGGCGGTGTGAGCAGAGCGGTGTGAGCAGGGCGGTGTGAGCAGAGCCATGTGAGCAGAGCCGTGTGAGCAGAGCCGTGTGAGCAGGGCGGTGTGAGCAGGGCGGTGTGAGCAGGGCGGTGTGAGCAGAGCGGTTGTGCCTGATGTGCAGCCATGCAGTTTGGGGCTGGTGCGACCCAAACCACTTGGGGTCAGGAACTGGGCGAGCAGGGGACACCTCAGCAGTAGGGCTGGGCCGTGTGGCCCTGTGCCTCTGCCGCTGCCGCCCCGTCCCATCCAGGAGCTGACAGAAGCCCTGGTGCAGTCCCCTGCCCCATTAGCTCCCACAAGAGGCCTGAGAGGGACTTCACTGAGCGCAAGCAGCACTTACTCCTGGGCTTGCCATCTCGCAGGGCGTGGGGACGGGTAGCATCTTGCCTGGCCAGCACGTCTGCCAGAAAGTCGATTTCTTCCTCTAAGCTGGGAACGGACGTCCTCCCTGCACCAAGAGAAACACGGGAGTGAGGTGGGCGCACGGGCCGGCCGCCAGGGGAGAAGCCAGCCTGGGGTCAGAGCGAGCATCACCCTGGATGGGGCTGAGGCGGTGCTGTGGAGCTCAGCCTGCAGCCCCACGGCGTGGCACAGCCCGGGGGTGCCCTCCTGTGGAGCTGCGGCGCAGAGCGGCACGGAGCTGGAGGGGAAGCACCGAGCCTCGCTCGCGGTGCCCGCTGCTCACATATGCGGCTTTTAACAGGATCAAACTCAGCTTCAAAGCCAGAAGACCTCCCTGCTCCCTCTCAACTGCTGCATTAAGGCTGTCCCCAGTGGGAAGCCCTGGAGGGTAAATCAAGACATACAAAGGCAAGGTGCGGGCAGCTCGGTTCCCGGAAAATTCAAGGTTATAACAATTACAGCTCCTCTGGAATTTGTCATCGCTTGGAGTGTTTGGAAATAAACACCGATCCTTCCCAGCTGGGCACAGAGCCCCTCGGCCGCCCCCACCTGTCCTTGTGACTCACAGCCACTGCCTGTCTGCCTAAGCCAAGCATCAGCCTCAAACGGGGACACCGTGGGCTGGCCCAGGAACCACGGCCGGGCTGGAGTGCAGCAGGACAGCGAGGTCACAGCTCAGCACCTATGTGACCCGTTCCACTTTAGCTCAGCAGAGGGAGGCACAGCCCTCATGGTTCCCAGAACTGTCCTCGTGCTTCCCTGACTGCTGCCTTTTAGGATCACAGGCTTGGCTGAGAATCTCAGCCCCTAGTTTGAAATGTGTGCACACAAGGCTCCAAAATGAGCATGAAGAGCCATCGCTGTAACCCTAATCCTAAACTTAACCCCAGCCTTAACCCTAACCCCAAATTTAACCTCAATCCCAATCCCAACCCTACCCTGAATCCCTGGGAGAACTGGGCTGTGTTTGTGCCTGCAGTATTGGGGTGCAGGGCCCATGTCACAGCCATGCTTTGGGCACATGCTGCCGTAACTGCTGATATTTCCAGAGCATTGATGTGATGTGCATAAAAAAATCTAAAAAACTCAAAAAAACCACCCCAACACTGAGCAGACAGAAAGGGCCACTCACAGGGTTCTGTGGGACACAGAGCACAGAGCTCTGTGCATTTAAAGCGGCATTAGAACATTACAGCCATGTGCTCGCTTTCAGCAGAACCCAGGCAAGTGACTCACCTGCATCAATCAGTTCTTATTTCCACATTCCCTTTCAGCGGCTAAAAATCCCCACACCTCAATTTCACTCGGTTTGAAACAAGCGCTCGCCTCTTCATTCTTGGCCATTACATTTTTAAAAGCATTTCATTTTAACAGCAGCAGAGCAACTTCCTCAGCGACCATCACGTCTGTCTGCCTGCAGTGCAGGGAGGGGCACCGAGGAGGGAGCAGTGAAGCACCGGGGCAGGAAGTGCAGCCCTGCCCCAGGATGTGTGAAGGTGAAGGGCAGCACAGGGGCACAGGGGGCGGCTGGCAGGCTGGGGACAGCAGGGCTTGGGTGCCCTCTGATGGCAGTAGCAGCTACCAGCCTCGCACTCTCTGCCCACGGTCTCCTGAGGAAGGCAGGAGGAGAGATGCTGTCCCAGGTGCACTGACAGTGGGAATGCCCAAATGCTGCAGGCGCAGCCTTGCTACAAATCCCCTTGTCCACACCATCCTGCCTCGAGGCTGCAGATCCCTGCTGAGTGCCGGGAAGTGCAGCTAAAGGGAGTGGGCCGGCCCAGTAGCCCCCTTCCTTCTCCCTCACGCTCTGTAGGATCAGCCCCATCTCCACCAGCCCCAGCCACGCTGTGGGCTCCATGCCATGGGGACCGAGCAGCAGCAGCACTGACGCTGAGCACAAACTCACCGCCACTTCAGCCCCGCTCCTCCCAAAGCACGGTGGGCTCAGACCCCGCCACAAGCCTGAGGTGGCTCGCAGCAGGCAGGCAGAGTCCCACACAGCCCGTCTCACCTCTGTGCTGGTGCTGCGCAGGGTACGCCGAGATCCCCATGCACGCCGTCACCAACGGCAGGAACACGCGGCTCAAGTGCATCATCTGCTCCAGACCCAAAGCGGCGCTTCTCACCCCGCACAGCCGAGCCGGCAGTGCACAGCTCTGTGCCCACACCAGGGAGAGGAGCCCTGGCTCCTGCCCACGCTGCTGCCGGGAGCCAATCGCAGGAGCAGCACTGCAGTGAGCAGCTGGGATCCCAGGATCGGCGTCACTGGCAGTCGCAAGCATCTGAAGGATGCCTGACCCTTTAAAGGGGCGGCGTGGGCAGCACGGCTGTGTGGGCAGCCCCTTTAAAGGGTTAGGCATCCTTGAGGGCATGGCAACCACAGTTTCCAAGCTGGCACTGCATCTTTCCCCCCCCTTCCCCTCCACAGTGCAGCTGTCGCAGCTCCTCTGCACCCCTGCAGAACCCTGCAGATGCACTGATGCAGCCAGGAGCCAGGCACTGCCTGAGCAAAATGCAGGATCAGCACTTAGGATGCAAAAGCACCCAGAGAGCAGTCAGTACCTCCCTGCAAAGGGCTGTGGGCAGCCTCAGGATGCTGATGGACTCCAGTATGCTCAAACAGAGGATTCAGGAGTCTCTGTCTTCTACACAGACAGGGGCTGAAGGCGAGCCAGCTGCCGGCACGCTGCCTGAAGCCACAGCCGGGATGATGGTGGCTGTGGGGATGGGAGGAGCAGAGGTGGAGGCACCCCCAGCAGAGGATGCTGCTTGTGGCCCCGCATCTCCCTGCCACACCGACACAGAGCTGGGTTGCTATGGAGATGCAGCACTTCTAAGAGGAAAATTTGCTCCCAAGACTTCACAGAATAAACTCAACCCCCCCAGCAGAGCACACAAGCAGGACACCCACCCCTGCCTGCTGCTGAATGCCACGAACAGATCCTACCCAGCACCCATCTCTCTGACTGACAGCACTAGGCTGCTTCGCTTTGTGGTTCTCCCCTCCCATTCAGAGGTGCCCATCCAGCAGGAAGGGCCCCCAGGCACTCCCAGCACAGGCTCCTTGTTCCCAGGGATGGGTATGAAGGTGGGAGAGGGGCTGTGCCGGTGCCACTGTGCTCCCAGCTTGGGGCAAAGACACGGGACCGCCTCCCATGGGGTGCAGGGCTGAAGTACGGGCACGTACCGCTGGGCGAGCGCTTCTCCTGCAGGCAGTGTCCATGGCTGTCCTCCAGGAAGTTGGGCAGGCAGGGGCCGCAGGTGCTCGATCCCAGCGGGCAGAACTTCCGTCGCTGCAGGGCGCAGTCCAGGCGCCGCGGACACGGCTCCGCTGCGGACAGGAGGAGAGGCGTCACGTGGAGCAGGGGCTGGGCGCTGCCTGGGACCCCGAGCCCCAGGGCCCCACCTCCCCTCGGTGCCTCCTGCACATCCCTGTCCCGTGCTGAGGGCTCAGCCCCCGCCCGCAGCACCCACACAGAACCGAGCGGCTGCAGCCAGAACCAAATCAACACGCAGCCAATGCTCGTGTGGGAGCTGTCATCAAAAATGGTAAAAAAGCAAAAGCCCGCTCCTGGGCCTCAGCACTGCTGCTTGTCACCATCAGGAACAACTTCGCTACTTGTCCCTCAAGAACAGGAAAGGGAAACTTGTGGGACTGAGACTCGGGTGTTGGGGTGCTGAGTTGTCAGGGCGTTGGGGAGTCAAGGTGTTGGGGTGTTGGGATGGCAAGGTGTCAGAGTGTTAAGATGTTGGGATGTCAAGGTGTTGGGGTGTCAGGTTGCCAGGGTGTTGGAATGTCAGGGTGTTGGAATGGCAGGGTGTTGGGATGGCAGGGTGTTGGGATGTCAGGGTGTTGGAATGTCAGGGTGTTGGGATGTCAGGGTGTTGGGATGTCAGGGTGTTGGGATGTCAGAGCCCAGCCCAAGGCCATCTGTTTGGAGCCAGCGCAGGGCTCAGCTGTGCAGAGCTGTGCAGAGAGGTGAATTAATGCACAATGGGAAAATAGTTGGGGGCTTAGGCACAGGAGCTGGACTTCCTCTACTTGCCACTCACCCACCCTCGTCTCTCACTCAAGGCCATGCTGATTTCATTTAAAACCACACCAAAACTTCAAACATTAGCTTCAGTGCAGAGAAGGTTCCATGGCAGCTGCAGGGCCGGGGACGCCCATGGCCCCCGCGTGCTCAGCCAGCACCCAGCAACCAGTTAAATAAAGCAGCCTGCAATATATAATAGGTCGTTATCTCTGTTTGAGGAACGAGCTGTGCTTGTGCAGCTGTCACGGGTTGGGATTAGGAGCGAGACAGACGGGCACTGATCTAATTAAGCTCCCGATGTTTCATCAATCGGTGTTTAGCGAGCAGATATCGCCGCAGGGTGTGCTGCTGGGGCTCCCCACTTTGCCATGCTGGCTCTGGGGCCCTCGGAGCCCTCCAAAGCCCTGCCCTGTGCCCCAGCAGCCAGGCCGTGGGGCCCAGCACCCAACTGGGAGCAGGATGCTCCACCGAACCTCCCGCAGATGGGCAGCGATCCCCAGCGCAGGCAAAGGCAGCCTGGCACCAGGTTCTGGTGGGGAGCCATGGAGGAAGGCTCAGTGCCCCAAGGGCAGGCCCCAACAGGAGGGCTGAGAGAGCTCAATACCTTGCAGCCAGCGTGGAAAAACAAACAGCAGCGTGAGCCTGAGCCAAGGGCATGTGAGAGTGGATCCAGTGCCGAGCACGGGAGCTGCTCAGAGAGCTGCTGGTGCACGCACACACAAACACACACGCACACACACCCCAAAATGGGTGACCCGGGTCAGAGAGCTCCCCAGAGCACTCCCCATCCCCACGGACCCACGTGGGGACAGCTGGCACCAAGGCCGCATGCCTGCCAGGGCACTCTGATGGCACATGGAGCTGCTGGCATTCACAGCCCCAGGGAAAGGGTTTTGGTTTTTTTCACATCCTGGCCAAAACATACAGGTGAAAATGAAATAAATTCTAGGAGGATATCCGGGTATTAATGGAACACAGGAAACTTCCCTGGTGCATAAATGCAGCAGGTGAAAAGGTAAAAGTTAACGTAAGAGGGAAATTAATCAGTGCAGGAGGTTGATATGAGTGCTGCACACGGGTAACACCCAACCTCTGGGCTAACAGGGCCCCAGCTCTGCTGCCAGTGCCAGCACAGCACACCCAGTGGGGCATTCAGGAGCTCAGCAGTGATTCTAGCAGTGCAGCAATGCATCCAGCAGTGCACCCAAGAGGCTCCTGGAGAACCTCCAGCACCGCTGCAGGCACGACCCAGCAGCACTCAGCAGCACAGGTAAGGGCAGCAGAGAACACGGCACAGCTGGTGGGAGCCCGCAGCGGTGCTCCAAGGTTGCTCCTCCTCCGGCCTGGTGACGTGGGAGCCGCTCATTGCCTGCCTGCCTGCCCCTGAGCCCTTCCTGTGAGCTGGCAGCACTGGGGCTTTCCTCCCAGCCTCGCTCCAGGTGTGCAGCAGCAGTTGCGTTCCCTTGCACAGCCATGTGCTGCTTGACCTCAGCTCACAGCCCCTTGGCAGCGTCACTCTGCTCACATCGCTGCTGTGCTCCTGTCACCAAAATGCAGCACAGTGACCCCTCCTGCCCCCGTTGCTCCACAAGCGCTTTCCCTAAGTGCAAACCCCAGCAACTGGATTCTGCAACAGGCATGCGGAGCTGGCATGTTGGCCCTCGTCCCTCGGTCTTGCACTTAGAAGCAGGCAGCAAAACCTGCACGAGCCACATTGCACTGCTGCTCCTGGGAGCTGAGCACACGGCCACGCAGCCCGCACCCCACGCCGCTGCCCTACTGCCACCAACCTCCCACACAGCCTGCATCAGCGTTCCTGCCGTGCCACGCCAAAGGCTGCAAATAAATCACCCTGCAGCTTCGCCCACCTCCTGGTTTGGCAGGTTTGGTTGAGCAACGCCAGCGCCTTCCCCAGCCCGTGCCTCACGGCGCTTGCCTTGTTTGGATGCTGTGCTCACCAGCCAGGTGGGTGCAGGGATCCGGCACCGGCTGCCCCCAACGCGCCCCGTGCCACAGCCACGGGTAGGATCCGTGCCAGGGTCAGTGACAAGGGGCAGGGCTGGGTCTGCCTGCCCCCAGGAGGCACAGGGCAGGGGAACGCACTGGGATGAGGTCGCCACCACCTGCCTCACTGCTGGGAAGAATGCACAGGGGCCTCACAGCATAAGAAACCTTTCCCAGAAGGGCCCTGCCCTGTGCCAGCTGTAGGAGCAGGACTTCATTGCTCTTCGAACCCCTTACTGGGCAGAAAAATTACAATTCACCGCCTTGGCAATTTGCTGGGCACATTATGGAAACGGGAGTGGGATTAATGGGCACTGCAGGAAAGGGAGATGGCAGTGGGGGATGGAAATGGCTCCCGAGTGCTGCAAGAGCAGGCAAGGCTGCTGGCACGCTCAGAGCCACAAGAGAGCCGGGGGCAGCAGGGAACAGGGACAGGAACCCGCAGGTGGGTCGGTGGCCACTGTGGTCACACTGTCCTCCTCTTGGGAACAGCTCTTGGTCAGCTCCAGAGGGAGGTTTTGGTATCAGCTCTGCAGCAGCAGGGCTACACTCCAGCCACGCATCATTAGCTTCACATAATCAGGAAGAAATAAAATAAAAAAAAAGAAAGAAAGAAAGAGGAGGAGAAACAGATGCTGCACGCAATTTCCTTGGTGCAAACCAAGCAGCACCTAGGCTTCTTCCGGGGCAGGCTGATGGGGCACAATGGGACGTGGATGGAGCAGGGGAAACCTGAAGCGGCTCCACGGGGACCGCAGGCTGTCAGCAGTGCCACAAAGCACCTTGCTGTCCTTGCAGCCTAACATACCACCGACCTTCCTTCTGGTGGCCTGACCCGACAGTTGCTGGCTGCAGCAGGCGGGGACGGCAGAGAGCCATGGCCTCAGAGCAGCAGCGCTGCGCCCACCGGGGCCAGATGCTCCCACAGCCACAGCCCTCCCACACCTAGCTGGCGGCCCACACCTCCAGCAGACATTTGGAAGCCTTTAGTGAAGACAGATCAGGCACGATTTTGCTAACACAATGCTCTCTAGCAGCTTGGAGGTGGCAGCAGCAGAGTGAGCTGTGCGGGGGTCTGCCTGACCTGCCCACGCCACCCGACCACACGCTGCCCCCAGCCCCAATGCAGCCCCCAGCTCCAGTGCGCCCAGGGATGTGGGCAGCGCCCGCAGCTCCAGGCACGGAGGGCACGTCCCCCTCACAGGTGGCCCTGCAGCCCTCACTGGGTGCACGGTGCTTTCCCACAGCACGGCCACGTCCAGGGCCCCCGGGGAAGGGCTGCAGGTGAAACAGCTGAGCAAGTGCCCAGAAATTTCTTTTTTTTTTTTTTTTTTTTTTTATCCACAGTGAGGTAGAAGCTGGCTCAAGCAAAGCTTCTCGTTTCCAGCCAGGAAGCCAAGAATTAGCGCTGCCGGCAGCGCGCCGCAGCCCAGCGCCGGGTCACATTACCGGCAGATTATCGGGGTCTCTCTGCCAGCTTAGCGGGCGGCTCGCAGATAATCGCCGGCAGCCGCACAGCGCCGCAGCATCCCCAGCAGCGGGACCGTCACCCTGCACAGAGCTGGACTCTGTCCCCACTCTGTGCCACCTCCGCCTCCTTCCTCAGAAGGGAAACAAAAGCGCAGGAGCCACGCGGGCTCTGTCTGAAAGCCAGAAAGGCGCTGCTCGGGGCAGCACGGGGCTGGGCACAAAACGGAGCAGCCGTGATCGCGGCGCTCCGCGGGCGGGAGGATGGAGTGAAGGCTCCCGCTCTGCCTGCGTTTTCTTCCTTGAATTCAAAACACACAATTGGAGGAAATGGAAAATGCCCATATGGGAACAGGACTCGGTGCAGCGCGCTCCAGCAGCCCATGCAAAGCGCTCAGAGTGGGGCAACAAAATGCTTCAATCGGGGGCTGCCCGAGCCCCGGCCTGCTGCAGCACCACACTGCCATCCTGCCCACCCAAGGGCTCCTGCCCAGCTCCAGGCACTTAACGGCCACTTTCTTCCCCTTACAATTATCCTTACTTCATGAAACGGCTAATCATAGGCCTGCTGCCTCCATTCGGTGCTCTTATTACCCTCACAACAGCTGCTGTAGATAAAACATGCAGAGCACAGGCTGGGAGAGGCGATGTGGCCCCGGGGCCGGGCAGGTGGGGAGCAGAGCCCCACAAAAACACCCGGCGGTGGCACCATGGGGCGGGAGCCCAGGGCCCTGTGCTGCAGGGAGCAGAGCCCAGGCCCAGCGCGGGCACACAGCACCACATGCATGGCCCAGGCTGGGGTTAAGGCGCAGGGCAGGAGCCATCACTGCCCCTGTCCCCAGAGTAAGGGCCACCCCTCCCATCTCCATCAGCCCCAACCCTGTGACCCATCTGTCCCCATCGGCCCCCACCCTGTGACACCCCCATCCCCAGCCACCCCCTTAAGCACGAAGCCGGTATTAAGCCGATTACGTCCCTTAATACCCCGATGGCCCAGAAGGACTGTTTCAGGCAAATGTCGCAAACTCATCTGGGTGTGCTGGAGGGGTCAGCTCTGCAGGGGCCACAACAGCACCAGAGTCTCCTGTGGCAGAACAGCTATGGGGGTAGCGCCTGGAGAAAGGGCAGCTGCAGTCCTGGGTGGCATCACTCCGCACAGTGGCCCTGGCCAGCAGGGACGGTCAGCGGCCCCCTCTGCAGCGGGGGTTTGGGTGACATCCATCTGTCACACAGGCATGGAGAAGGATATTGACCATCGTGACCACGATGACTCAGATGATGCTCTGTGTCTCAAGAAAAAGCAGAGAAGCCTGGAAGCCTCTGCTCGCCGCAGGCTGAAACAGCAACGCCACAACCTGCATGGCGTGGGGCTCCGAGACCCCTCTCTGCTGCCATCCCACAGATCAAATTTGGTGACCAAATTTCTCAAGAAACGGTGAGAAGTCTTGACTCTCACTGATGCTCTGGAAAATCCAGCCAGGAAACACGAGTGCTGCTGGGAGCTGTGCACATTGGGCAGACACGTGGGGAACACCAAAGCTCCAGCATCAGCTGCACCACCTCCGGCACCAGCTGTCGCCCTCCTCCATCCCAGAACAAGGTGAAGACGTCCCCGTGCCACACACCATCTGTGTCCCAGGGGACTGCTGGACCTCCTGAAAAGGAGCACCAGTGCTTCCCTTCCTGGCTGTGCAGCAGTGCCCCAGTGGACAGCAGCCGGGCACAGAGGGACAGGGCAGAGCAGCCCCAAAAGTCTCCTGGAGATAGAGCCCATGAGTCGCTGCGTGCCCTGTAAATCCAAGCTCCCAGCCACAGGATGCTGCTGCTGTCGGCACTTCCAAACTGCAGCACATCCCCAGCCTCCGCCTGGGGAAAAGCCAACAGCAGCAGAGCTTCAGCCTGAGCCGTGCTGCAAAGCCACCGTGCAGCCGTGGACAAACCAGGTCCTACAGCCCAGGGCAGCCCCTGAGGATCCCCCAGCTCAGTGCAGGAATGGTTCCTCTAGGAGAAACGCTGCCCTGAGCCCACAGCTCCAGGTGAACCACCTAGCTCTGCAGCGGCCTTAAATTCAGAGCCAGAAGAGGCTACGCTGGAGGGCTGGTGGCTGCCCAGCACATCTGCAGTGTGCGTCACAGTCCCTGGGTGGCTCTGATGGCTGCCGTGCCCCCAGCGGGGTGACACTGGGCTTCACCCTCACTGCGTGTGACCACACAGAAACCTGCCTGCAGCCCCCCGGGGAGACGGCCAAACCTGTCTGCAGCCAGCACAGCACCAGGCAGGCCGGGCAAACAATGCCTGCCTGCAAACAATGCTGGGAGCAGAGGGCAGCCCCGGGCCTGAGCAGCCAGTGGGGCAGAAAGCACTGCCAAGAGCCGTGCAGGAACACCATCTCTACAGCAGCACCCAGAGGGGCACCGGATCACAGCCCTGGGCACACAACGGGCCCTGCAGAGCTGTGCGCTGACAACCAGGCCTTCAAAACAAAGCGAAATCCCCCGAAGAAAAGAGAAAGCAGGCCATGCACAGAGCTGCTGGGAAGGGAAGAAGAAAGAAAAAGGAAAGCAGGAGCAGCTCCCGCTATCGCGTCGCCCGATGTGCGCCCCGCAGCACAGCGCGCAGCAGCGGGGGGGTGGCAGCGCCCTGCCGGACTGACACATCCCCCGGCGCTCGGGCAGCAGAGCAGCTCCGTTTGTTTGTGCTCCCAGCGCAGCCACCGGAGCGCAGCGCACAGCCCTGCGGCGTTCGCTCTCGGCGCCGTTCCCTCTCCCGGGCCGCCCGGCACCCCTCCGGGACGCGGTGCGGAACGCCCCGGACACCTCCGCCCTCGGACCCGTCCCGGAGGGAAGGACGAGCGCCGCGGGACGGCGGGCAGCAGCGCGGGGAGCGCCGCACCGAGGGACGGCTCCCATCCCGCTCTCGGCCCATCGCCGCGTGCCGCACCCCGGACCCCCCCACCCGCCGGGAACCCCTCACCGGAGGGAAGCGGAGCCGCTCCCTCGGCTCCACCCCCCGGCAGCCCCCGGCCCGCGGCGGCCCCTCCGCCCCTCCCCGCCGCACGGCCCGACCCCGAGCCCGGCGC
>NW_024963607.1:0-1885 GCF_019238085.1 Lagopus leucura | reverse complement strand
CCAACTGCGGCCACGTGGGGGATGCAGAGGAGGATGAATACGATTACCCTGATGTGGAATGGACCCCCAAAATGCCTCACGTGACCTCCTTGACCCCCACGTATCCACCCAGCTCCAAAGAGCCCAGCACCGCCCCACGCGCTCTTACTCAGCCCGCTCTCACATCCGCCGTTCCCCCCTTCGGCATCCCTGCCGGCCCCGGTCTGACTCCGACTGTTTTCCTTACCACCGCTGCGCACACCACGGCTCCCAGCACCTCCCCTCCTGCATCCACCAGTCCCACCATCACCCCCCCCAGCACTGTGCATCTCTTGCAGCCCCCCAGCACTGCCCCTTTTTACACTGCTCCCCCCAGCACCTCGCACAGCCCCACCATCTCTCTGACAGCTGCTCCCAGCACCAGCAGCCATCCGCAGAGCACCCTCACCACCCGTGCTGCCAGCAGCCCTTTCACAACGTTCACCAGAGCATTTTCCACCAGTCCTTCAGCTCTGCCTTCCCCCACTGAGCCAGAGAGCACTTCAATCACCACATCTTCACCTTCTGCTCTGACATCCCCCACACCAGCAGTCCCCAACGCCACGCTTTCTGCTCACACCCCTACGTTGTCTGCTCCCCTGGACACCACGCACTTCCCCCGCCCATCTCCTCCGCTCCCCCCTCCCCTGCTCTGCCCGTGCTCCACTCCAGCACAGACTCCATCCGTGCTGCACTCGCAGGCAGCTGTGAAGGGTCTGCACTGGGAGCACTGGGTGCTGAGCCATTGCTGTCTCCTGCGCTGGGTGCTCTACCTGGCCTGCTTGGCTCTGCTGCTCCTGTCTGTGCTGCTTTTAGCTTGCTGCCTGGTGCGGATGTGTCTGACAAAACACAACTCACTGCAGACCCAAGAGGTGCAGCATCCGCTGTTGAGGTTGGGGAATTCAACACAAAGTCATACCACACATCTCTGCGTCTTCCGAAGCCTCCAACAACGCTCCACGTTCTGCACCACCAAGGAAGTAGAGCTGTGCCCTGAAGTTGCCACATCCCACACTTACTGCACGATTAAAGACCTGGGGGTGCAGCGTGGCCCTCCTGCAAAGTCCTTCTGCACCACGAAGGAGCTGTGGATCCACCACGGCCCCCTGAATGCTCCATCCAATCCTTTCCCCACGGAGCTGACAGCCACAACGCTCGGCTCTCTGCAGAGCCCTTCTGCTCGCAGCCTGGACAAGGGAGTCAGGGCCATCGGTGCTGTCAGGGTGAATCACGGTGCCAACACCTTGTAAATGCTCCTGTGCCTTCAGAGGGGGGATGGGGGCACGGCTCTGGCTCATGTCTCCTGCTGCACAACAGGAAGATCTGCTCACCGCAGGAAGGGAAGGCATCCAGCTCCTTGCCCCAGCACTACTCACACTCATGGTGCTAGCTAGATCTGAAATGGTTTCTGGGCTGCTTGTCAGGGGTGGGAGTTGTCCTAAACCAGAGCTTGGGGCTGAAATGCCCGGTTTTGGGGTCAGTGTGGGAAAACAGAGCTGGATTTATCTGCTACGTGCTGACTGCTTCTGCTCAAATGTCACACACGCACATCATGCTTTCAACTCAGAGTTAGTTTATTAATCACAGAATAAATATTCTCTTTGCCTGATTTCCATATGGGAGCTAATTTCATTTCACTAGACCTCTGGTAGTGCTGTCAGAGTACAGCAAATGGCTGTCCTCAATACTTGGAACTGCAGAGAATAGAGGAAACGTCCCTCATGTGCAGCTTCCTGACACAGAGAAGAAGAGCTGGAGGATTTTAGATAGGAAGCACAACATTGCCTTTGGCTTTTGCCCCAAACATTTGACCCTTGGGGAGAGCGCATTGCAGCCACACAGAACCCAGTGAAGAGCTACACATTTT
>NW_024963606.1:0-2083 GCF_019238085.1 Lagopus leucura | reverse complement strand
GCTGGTGGGGGGCTTGCGGCCCTGGCAACGGCTGGCAACGGCTGGTGTGTTGCTTGCCGCCCTGGCAACGGCTGGCAGCGGATGGTCGGGGCGCTTCTGCCCTGGCAGCTGCTGGCAGCGGCTGGCAGCTGCTGGTGGGGGGCTTGCCGCCCTGGCAGCGGCTGGAAGCGGCTGGCAGGGGCTGGCAGAGGCTAGCAGCTTCTGGTGGGTGCGTTGCTGCTCTGGCAGTGGCTGGACGTGGCTGGCAGCAGCAGGCAGCGGCTGGCCAGGGGCTAGCGACCCTGGCGGCGGCTGGTAGGGGCTTGTGGGGGGCTTGCGGCCCTGGCAGTGGCTGGCAGCTGTGGGTGGGGGGCTTGCCGCCCTGGCAGCCGCTGGTAGCGACTGGCAGCAGCTGGTGGGGTGCTTGCGGTCCTGGCGTCAGCTGGCAGCGGATGGTAGCTGCTGGTGGGGGTCTGGCAACCCTGGCAGTGGTTTGTAGCGGCTGGCAGCGGCTGGTGGGGGGCTTGCCGCCCTTGCAGCGGCTGTCAGTAACTGGCAGCGGCTGGTGGGGGCTTGCATCCTGGCAGCAGCTGTCAGCAACTGGCAGCGGATGGTGGAGGGCTTGCCGCCATAACACTGGCTGACAGCGGCTGGCAGAGGCTGGTGGGTGGCTTGCGACCCTGGCAGCGGCTGGCTGCGGCTGGCAGCGGCTGGTGGGGGGCTTGCGGCCCTGGCAGCGGCTGGCAGTGGCTGGCAGAAGCTGACATCTGCTGGCAGCGTCTGGCAGCGGCTGGTGGGGGGCTTGCGGTCCTGGCAGCAGCTGGCAGCAGCTGGTGGGGGCTTTGCAGCCCTAACAGTGGCTGGCAGCAGCTGGCAGCGGCTGGTGGGGGGCTTGCCGCCCTGGCAGCGTCTGGCATATGCTGGCAGCGGCCCTGGCAGCGGCTGGTGGGGGGCTTCTGCCGCGGCAGAGGCTGGCATCTGCTGGCAGTGGCTGATCGGGGGCTAGGGGCCCTGGGAGCGGCTGGCAGAGACTGGTGGGGGGCTTGTGGCCCTGGCAGCGGCTGGTGGGGGGCTTCTGCCCTGGCAGAGGCTGGTAGAAGCTGGTGGGGGGCTTGCCGTCCTGGCAGCGGCTGTCAGCAACTGGCAGCGGCTGGTGGGGGGCTTGCCGCCCTAACACAGGCTGGCAGCGGCTGGCAGAGGCTGGTGGGGGGCTTGCCGCGCTGGCAGCAGCTGGCAGCCGCTGGCAGCGGCCCTTGCAGCGGCTGGTTGGAGGCTTGCCGCATTGGCAGCGGCTGGCTGCGGCTAGCAGCTGCTGGCAGCGACTGGTTGGGGCCATGGCCGCCCTGGCAGCGGCTGGCAGCGGCGGGTTCGTGGCTAGCGGCCCTGGGAGCGGCTGGCAGCGACTGGTGGGGGGCTTGCCGCCCTGGCAGCGGCTGGCAGCGGCTGGCAGCGGCGGGTGGGGGGCTTGTGGCTCTGGCAGTGGCTGTCAGCGGCTGTAAGCGGCTGGTGGGGGGCTTGCGGCCCTGGCAACGGCTGGCAACGGCTGGTGGGTTGCTTGCCGCCCTGGCAACGGCTGGCAGCGGATGGTCGGGGCGCTTCTGCCCTGGCAGCTGCTGGCAGCGGCTGGCAGCTGCTGGTGGGGGGCTTGCCGCCCTGGCAGCGGCTGGAAGCGGCTGGCAGGGGCTGGCAGAGGCTAGCAGCTTCTGGTGGGTGCGTTGCTGCTCTGGCAGTGGCTGGACGTGGCTGGCAGCAGCAGGCAGCGGCTGGCCAGGGGCTAGCGACCCTTGCGGCGGCTGGCAGGGGCTTGTGGGGGGCTTGCGGCCCTGGCAGTGGCTGGCAGCTGTGGGTGGGGGGCTTGCCGCCCTGGAATCCGCTGGTAGCGACTGGCAGCAGCTGGTGGGGTGCTTGCGGTCCTGGCGTCGGCTGGCAGCGGATGGCAGCTGCTGGTGGGGGTCTGGAAACCCTGGCAGTGGTTTGTAGCGGCTGGCAGCGGCTGGTGGGGGGCTTGCCGCCCTTGCAGCGGCTGTCAGTAACTGGCAGCGGCTGGTGGGGGCTTGCATCCTGGCAGCGGCTGGCAGCGGTTGGGAGCGGCTGGTGGGGGGCT
>NW_024963605.1:681-1044 GCF_019238085.1 Lagopus leucura | reverse complement strand
CCCCATAAGGACCCCATAGGACCCCCCAGGACCCCATAGGACCCATAGGACCCATAGGATCCCATAGGACCCCCATAAGGACCCCATAGGAACCCCCAGGACTCCATAGGACCCATAGGACCCCATAAGGACCCCCACAAGACCCCATAGGACCCCACAGGACCCCATAGGACCCCCATAGGACCCCCCAGGACCCCATAGGACCCCATAGGACCCCATAAGAACCCCATGGGGCCCCCCAGGACCCCTATAAGATCCAATAGGACCCCTATAAGACCCCATAGAACCCCCATAAGGACCCCATAGGACCCCATAGGACCCCACAGAACCCCCATAAGACCCCATAGGACCCCCCAGGACCCC
>NW_024963605.1:0-581 GCF_019238085.1 Lagopus leucura | reverse complement strand
CCCCATATCCCCCCCAGCCCCACAGCGCCCCCACCTGACGGGACTCTTCTCTCTGTACAGCGGACTTTTGCTGTGCCCGAAGCGCCGCCTGCCCCACACAAAAACCCCACATCAGTGGGGCGGCCCCACAGACAGACCCCACAGCGCCCCATAGGACCCCCGGAAGACCCCAGAGCTCTGCACAGCGCCCCCTATCGCCCCATAGGATCCCATAGGATCCCCATAAGGACCCCATAGGACCCCCCAGGACCCCATAGGACCCATAGGACCCATAGGATCCCATAGGACCCCCATAAGGACCCCATAGGAACCCCCAGGACTCCATAGGACCCATAGGACCCCATAAGGACCCCCACAAGACCCCATAGGACCCCACAGGACCCCATAGGACCCCCATAGGACCCCCCAGGACCCCATAGGACCCCATAGGACCCCATAAGAACCCCATGGGGCCCCCCAGGACCCCTATAAGATCCAATAGGACCCCTATAAGACCCCATAGAACCCCCATAAGGACCCCATAGGACCCCATAGGACCCCACAGAACCCCCATAAGACCCCATAGGACCCCCCAGGACCCC
>NW_024963604.1:0-4316 GCF_019238085.1 Lagopus leucura | reverse complement strand
ATGACAGCTTTGTCTGAATAAAAATCTTTCTATTGAAGGACTTTAACAGCTTTTGGAAGATAAGGCCTCAGATTGAGTTAAATAACTCATTCCTATGAATATAGATAGAAAATGTTTATAGCCATCTCATCTCTATATCCCAGTATCCAGAGGAAATTTATGTGCTATCTTCTTTCTTACAACGCCCAGTGAACTTTCAGATTCCAGGGAGGTACAAAATAAATTCATATTCCTGTAGGATGATGAAATCCCGATAGGTAAATTGACCATATTGGCACTCTAATTTCATATGTCTAAGAAAGGGTAATACAAACTGAACCTATTCCAGCATTAGGTGGTTACTTTGAGTTTGCATTGATGTGATAAAAACATCTGAAGCAAAGAAGAAGAGATGGTTTGAGGACATTCATGAGTACTGTTGATAGCAACGGTGAAAATTAGAGTGAAATCAAACCAAAATGGGATTCGAATTTCTGCTCAGTTAAGTGGTTGTTTTATGAGCAAAATATTTATTTTCTACCTGTGAATGTACCTTGTGAGGAAGCATCTTAGAAAAGCAGTCAAAAATCAAAGACTTGAAAAGAGAGATGTTTTCCTGTTCACTTTTTTTTTGTTTGTTTGTTTGTTTTTGTTTTTTCTTTCGTAAGAAGGTAATGAACAGTCATTCAGGGTCATTCATAAGTAGGAGCTCTTGCTGGCAACCTACCTGTATGGGTGTCCACATGCCTTGACCGAAGGGGTCTTCTCACCACAGGGCTGCTGGCACAGGGGAAGAACAGGAGGGAGAGGCACAGCCACCGGGTAGCTGAGAAGAGCAGAGCAGGTGGGCATTTGTGGGTGGGATAATGCCATGTTGTATTATTTTGGACTGTTTTTAAATGTATGTTTGGATTTGGGAAAACCGTAGATGCTCATTAACTTTTTCTCAGTGTCTAGTATTGTGTCTCAGTTTTAGCGATATTGATCCTGAATGTAGAGTGTTCACTGGTTGCTGGTTAAACACATGTTGTTAGTAAATCAATATGCTGTTTCAGCCCTGTTTTGATTAAAACCACGTGGACTGAGCAGTTTTCCCCTGATACACCAGCTAAATAATTTTAGACAAACATGTCAAACAATTGCTATGTGCTGTAACAATCTTGACATTAGGGAGAGGATGAAGGCATCTGTCATGTACTTAACCAGAATTTACAAGGGCAGTTACTGAAGGTGGTGCTGGAAATACAAATTGTCTGCAGACAGGGAACATTCCCAGCAAGATCAGTGCTGTGGTACAGAGTTTTGCCCAAGGTTCAAGGCCTCTCACTGCAAGAAAGACATTGAGGCCCTGGAGAGGGTTCAAAAAAGGGCAACAAAGCTGGTGAGGGGTCTGGAGCACAGGCTTTGTGAGGAGCAGCTGAAGGAGCTGGGAATGTTCAGTCTGGAGAACAGGAGGCTCAGGAGAGACCTCATTGCTCTCTATAACTACCTGAAAGGAGGTTGTAGTTGGCCTCTTTTCTCGTGTAACTGGTGATAGGACTAGAGGGAATGGCTTCAAGCTTTCCAGGGGAGATTTAGGCTGGATTTACTACTACTTTTCTGAAAGAGTGGTCAGGCACTGGAATGGGCTGCCCAGGGAGGTGGTGGAATTGCTGATTCTGAAAGTGTTCAAGTAACGTTTGGATTTTGTGTTGAGTGATATGGGTTAGTGAGTACTACTTGTGATAGTTGGATGGTTGGACTGGATGATCTTGAAGGCCTTTTCCAACCTTGGTGATTCTATGGTTCTGTGATTCTGTGATTCTGTGAAGGTCGACGGAGGTGAGGTTCACCCCTGTATTTCTACGTATTACAGTATTTCCATTTCTTTGTAACACAATACTAAGTTCTAAATTCAAATTTTTGATATACAACTAATTGTAAAATCCCAATTATCAAAGTAAGTGGGAATTCTTTTTTTCTTTTTCTTTTTTTTTTTAATATATTTTCTGTGCAGACTTTTGCATACAATTATCAGAGATCACAGGCCACAGATCAGAGATCTCAGTTATAACAACAATTACTAGCAGTTGAAATTGTGAAAGTAATTTGCCCTCTGGAATTAGTTGCTGAGTGTTTCTTACATAAAATTTCTTTCTTAAATGAAAACTGGTCTTAAAATTCCAAATTATTTTTTAAAAAAACATGTTGTTTAACTAGATTCAGTTAAATAACAAGTATTTTTCATGGGGAATCAAGATATAAGAACCCTACTGAAACAGTCAGTGTTCTATTGTTTTATTATTTATCATACTAAATGTTGAAAAATACAATTTAAATACTGTTTAAATTAATGAAAGGAAAAAAGAAAAGCACTGGCAACCATTTATTATGTACTAACAATACACAGAATATGCTAACTTTATCTTTCCTGGATCAGAACTTGTTCCACTAAAATTTCTATTATATGTAGGAGTTGTATTTTACCATTTACTACCAATTTATCTCTGCAATCTAATTTTGTAGCATCATTCATATGCTATTCAGCCAAACACTTGAATATTTGTATTTCTGAACTTGATTTTACTTGATAATGTTCTAACCGCGTTCTTAAAAGTATTTCAAAACTTTAAATGGGTGATACGTTTTTACATTAAGTGGCAGCATATCATAAATATACAATTACTTCAGACCCCTATAGTTACACAAAACCTGGAAACTGTTACCCAGAAGGCTTAAGTGGACTATTTTAATGCAGTCTCAAATTTGTTTGATGATAATGAAGATGTTATTTGGCAAAAATAGCAACAGCAAATATATAGGCAGTTTGGGCATTTGTGTTGGACAATTTTCATTTGTTATCTTTAACTTTTTTAGTCTAAAACAAAAATTCTTGTTATTAATAAAATAAATACATTTATATTCAGTCTTTCTATCTTTAAATGCCAGTAAAAAATACTATTTAAGCTATTAAAAATACTTTTAAAGCTTGGAAGGCCATTTATTTGCTAGGTATTAGTGGATCAAATAAACCCTTAATCCCCAAAAGTTCTTTGTTACCCCAGGGACTTCCTTCCTGAAATATTTATGCTTAGGCAGCTTTCATTCAATGGATTCATGCAAAAAGATTAAAAAAAAAAATTAAAAACAGACATTGCCTAAATTTAAACATTAAAACCTATTTTTCAACATATTATAAATATTATATACGTATGTTGCTCCAAAACCATAGCAGATAGTGCTCTTTGGAGCTCAATAGCACCATTTGATAGATCAAATTCTCAGCTAGAAAACACTATTTTTCAACACAGTCACCACAATTAGTTGTGCATTTTCACCTGCTGTGCACAAAAGTCTACATGCCACACTCATAAACATCTGCACTTGCAGAAGTGACCCACTGTCACTGCCATCACTGTTGAAATTCAGCATGCACCACCTCACTGTTCTCATATCCCTGTTTGCTCTCCATTAACATTCAGCTTGCATCAGTGAATGGCAATGGGTGCAGCTTCTTCCATGTGGAGGAATTCAATGACACACCCTTGCTTCATGCACTCTTTAAGGTCAGATGTCATTTTGTTAGACTGCCCCTCTGTTGTCAACTGTCACTTAGCAACAAAATGTAATGGAATATTGGCAGGAAGGTTCAGAATCTACTGTCATACCACCAACATCTGACTGATGTCATGGGCCAACATAATAAAATAGGAGGCATTACTTTCAGAGCAGCCCTCATAATAATATTCCAATGATATTTAATATGTCCTTTGGACCAAGAAATTATCATTAACTGTATGCAGTGTAGCTAACTGCTTGAATTTATGTGATGGAAACAAAAGTTCATTTTGGCTCAGCTGTTCTATCTCAACACATAACATTTCTCTGAAATGTGTTGTAAATGGTGCTGTTGAATGTGATAATGATAACTCAGCAGACTGACACACTGTGCCCAATACACAGAATGAATCACAGAATACTTGAGGTTAGAAGGGACCTCTGAAAAACAAGCTGCCCAGCCTCCTGCTCAAAGTTTAGTGCGCTGCTTTTTTTTTGGTGGCTCTTAAAAGAGTTTGTGCTGAGACTTCCAAATCTGAGAAACACATATGTCTGAGGAAATTTCGAGGACTGTAAAAAAATAGATATTTTTTTTCATTTTGAGAACACATCTTCAAAATCTTCAAAATTTGCCAAGTTAAATGATGTATTCTTAGAGAATAAATGCCGAAAGATATACAAATATTTTGTGTGGATTTTATTTGTTTGCCCTTTATTTTTTCCATATTGTTCCTGGTTGTGGTTTTCCTTTTAATTTGCAATGTAAAAATTGCAAAAATCATCATGAGAGCAAATGTTTA
>NW_024963603.1:0-2122 GCF_019238085.1 Lagopus leucura | reverse complement strand
AGATGCCTATACAGTTAAAGTGTTAACAGTTGCATAAGGAAAGGACAATATTTGATATGATTTTCAATAAATTTGGAAACCGGGTAAGGCAGTGAAATTGCAGTTGTGTAGTGACCAGCATGATCTGTAAACTCTTTGTGTTACTGTTCAGCTCAGCTTAGTTTCCCAGTGTTACACACCAACTGGTCCAGCCTAGCTGCATCAGTTGAGAATCAGTGCTACATTTCATTACTGCTCACACTGATTCAGCACAGAATGGTCCCTCTAAGACCTTGCAGTGCTGAGCAGGCTGTGAGGCAGCGTCCAGGAGACTGCTTTTTCCCAGATTCTGCTCGTGTCTAAAACTTCCTGCAGGGAAAGAGGCATGAACTCCAAAATTAGGAGCTGACCCCATCAATTACTGAGACAGAATCATACTGAACCAGGATAGAATATGGGCAAGTGTCAGATTTTGATATGACAATACACAAGTATTTTTATTTTTAGTCCATATGCATTTTCAGCGTTGAGGATTACCAGTGAAAGCAGTTGTGAGTGGTGGTGCTGGACTTGGTGTAAAAGCCATTTAACTTTTATTGAAGTAAAATTTGAGAACTGAAACAATGCTCAACTTTTGTGTTAAACTTGAAGGCTAAACATTTGGGTTTGCCCCATCATCAGTACTCAAAAAGGAAAGTTAGAAAACGTGATATAGAGATACAGCCAACCTACTAGGCAATGCATTAGTACTGCCAATGTGTATCTGTATGACATTCTGGTAGGTACTACTTCGGTATACTATTCAATATTCATGTGTTTTGATCTCTGAATGTCTTTAAAATCAAAAGAATGCATGCTGATGGTAATTAGCTTGGACAAATACTCTAACTGTAGAATTAATTAACACAATTCAGTCCATTTGGATTTGTTTCTTCAGGGACTGAAAGTATTTTTGACTGCACTAAGATCAGTTGAATCAAGAAAAAAAAAAGAATCCTAACATATAATCAGCTTTGATTCCATTTCAAGTTGGGTGAAGTTAAATAAATATATCAATGGAGTAAAATGTTGTGGCCATGGATAAAATTTTGTCTTATTGGATCTGATTTTCTTTCATTTCAGACCAAATCGTTAAGAAAAAGATTCAAATGAGCTCTTGGTTTCAAATCCTGACCTTAATTTTGTGCCCCAAACATGTAACTTACCTCATTTTATGTCCTATATCCTACATTCTCTTGTCCAATGTTGTATGAGGACTGGGGAGACCAAGTGAGTAAATCTCTCTAGTGGACAACGAAAACTGCAGCCAGGGAGAGTGAGAGGGTGGGGATCTCTCAAAGTATTATTCCGATAGTACATTTCTATGGTGTATTGCCTGCTTAAAAATACAGAATTATCAAAATAAAGTTAGGTGTGTGAAACCACAGACATCTTCCACGTTGTAGTGGTTGTACTCTGGGGTGAAACTTATTTGTCTTGCTAATAATATGTATCGTTAATACTCAGAAGAGATCTTCTTAAACAATAAATGGTTAGTATAATATGCATGTAGACTGTCTTACTGATAGAGAGTTGAGGAGCTAAACAGATAAAGAGGGTAGATTAAAGCCCTCAACCGAAATGGAACAATAGAGAAAGATCTTAGGCTGCAATGATGTGGTTCTGCTGCTGTCAATAATCGCTAAATTGAGTCTAATTATAATAATTAAAATCAATCTATGATCTTTTTCTGTGTGGTGAACCCTGTGAATCCAGTCTAGTTAGTCTGGGGTAGCAACACATTTCTTTAGGCAAAATAAGTATATGCTAGCAGTACAGCTTGCAGATACTTGCCCATTTTTTTCCTCGTAGAGTTCAAAGAAATGACAAGCACTGTAAGGAGGCAGTTTCCCATTGAAAACATGGAGTGCCATCTGTAAGGCAACAATAGTGGTTGCATGCTGTAAATAGAAAAACAAAAACAAAAACAAACCACCATTAAAGGGCTACTGAAAATGCACGTAACTATTACTTAATAATAAGTCCAGTACATTATCTGTACACTTAATATTACTTATGTGACTTCATTAATACTTGCCCTCTGCAGTGATTAACAAGCACTGTCCCCTTCTGGCTGTACCAGCTGAAATGCTGCATGTGTAAC
>NW_024963602.1:0-1034 GCF_019238085.1 Lagopus leucura | reverse complement strand
GGCCCCATAACAACCCTATAAGCCCCCAGAACCCAAAAAAACCCTATAACCCCCTCTGATCCCATAAGGACCCCATAATGGTCCTATAATCCCCCAGAACCTGTAAGGAACCTGTAAGAACCTTCTGATCCTATAAGGACCCCATAATGGCCCTAGGAGCCCCCAGAACCCATAAAGACCCCATAAGAGCCTTCTGACCTCATAAGGACCCTATAACCCCCTTTGATCCCATAATGACCCCATAATGGCCCTATAAACCCCCAGAACCCATAAGGAACCCATAAGGACCTTCTGACCCCATAAGGACCCTATAATCGCCCTGATCCCATAAGGACCTCATAATGACCCTATAAGCCCCAAGAACCCATAAGGATCCCATAAGGACCTTCTGACCCCATAAGGACCCTATAACCCCCTCCGATCCCATAAGGACTCCATAATGACCCTATAAACCCCCAGAACCCATAAGGAACCCATAAAGATCTTCTGATCCTATAAGGACCCCATAATGGCCCTATAAGCCCCTAGATCCCATAAAGACCCCATAAGAGCCTTCTGACCCCATAGTGACCCTATAACCCAATCCAATCCCATAATGACCCCATAAAGACCCCATAAGAACCTTCTGACCCCATAAGGACCATATAAGCCCCCTCCGATCCCATAATGAGCCCATAATGGCCCTATAAGCCCCCAGAACTCATAAGGACCCTATAACACCTCCGATCCCATAATGAGCCCATAATGGCCCTCTAAACCCTCAGAACCCGTAAGGAACCCATAAAGATCTTCGATCCTATAAGGACCCCATAATGGCCCTATAAGCCCCCAGAATCCACAAGGAACCCATAAAGACCTTATGACCCCATAAGGACCCTATAATCGCCCTGATCCCATAAGGACCTCATAATGACCCTATAAGCCCCCAGAACCCATAAGGAACCCATAAGGACCTTCTGACCCCATAAGGACCCTATAACCCCCTCCGATCCCATAATGACCCCATAATGGCCCTATAAGCCCCTAGATCCCAT
>NW_024963601.1:0-1800 GCF_019238085.1 Lagopus leucura | reverse complement strand
GCCCACCCGTTGTCAGTCTGCGTTTTCACTCTCTTCTCACTCTCTCTGGTTTAGCCCGTTTCTCATCTTCCTTCCCAGAGCGCACCGACCAACTCTGGAGCTGCCGTCTGCACCAACTCTTGCCCTGTGCATGTGTTTTGTTGCGGCCCTTCTGCTTCCGTCTGCTGCCACGCGTTCGGGCTGGCGGCGGGAGGCGTGATGTTGGATGGTGGCGGCCGTCATGACCGTGCGCGCGTCCGTGCGAGTTGTGCCGGGTGGCGGTGGGGATGGCGGGCGCTGGGCCAGGTTATACAGAATCACAGAATTGTAGGGGCTGGAAGGGACCTCCGGAGATCATCGAGTCCAACCCCCCTGCCAAAGCAGGTTCCCTACAGCAGGTCGCACAGGTCAGCTTCCAGGCAGGTCTTGAACATGTCCAGAGGAGGAGACTCCCCCACCTCCCTGGGCAGCCTGTTCCAGTGCTCCGTCACCTCACTGTAAAGAAGTTCTTGCGCACATTGGTGCGGAGCTTCCTGTGCTGCAGTTTCCGGCCGTTTCCCCTTGTCCTGTCTCCACTCACCACTGAAAAGAGTCCGGCCTCGCCATTCTGCCCCCCACACCTCAGATATTTATAGACCTGGATCAGGTCTCCTCTCAGCCTCCTTTTCTCCAGGCTGAACAGACCCAGTGCACTCAGCCTTTCCCCATAGCAGAGATGCTCCAGGCCCCTCACCATCTTTGTGGCCCTGCGCTGGACTCTTTCCAAGAGATCCCTGTCGTTTTTGTACTGGGGAGCCCAGAACTGGACGCAGTGCTCCAGATGAGGCCTTACCAGGGCAGAGCAGAGGGGGAGGATCACCTGCCTCGACCTGCTGGCCACGCTCTGTGCAATGCACCCCAGGATGCCATTGGCCCTCTTGGCCACAAGGGCACGCTGCTGGCTCATGGCCGACCTGTCATCCACCAGGACACCCAGGTCCCTCTCCGCAGAGCTCCCCTCCAGCAGCTCATCCCCCAACCTGTACCGGTGCACACAGTTATTCCTCCCCAGCTGCAAGACTCTACACTTGCTTTTGTTAAACCTCATCCATTTTTTTTCTGCCCAGCTCTCCAGCCTGTTCAGGTCTCGCTGAATGGCAGCACGGCCTTCAGGCGTGTCAGCCAATCCTCCCAACTTCGTATCATCAGCAAACTTGCGGAGGGTGGCCACCATCCCCTCATCGAGGCCATTGGTGAAGATGTTGAGCAAGAGCGGACCCAGCAGCGACCCCTGAGGAACACCGCTGCTTACAGGCCTCCAACCGGACTCTGCACCGCCAACGACGACCCTGTGCGCTGTGCCAGTCAGCCAGTTCTCAAGCCACCTCACTGTGCACTCATGTATCCCACACTTGCTCAGCTTTGTGATGAGGATGTTGTGGGGGACAGTATCAAAAGCCTTTGTGGAATGAAGGTAGACTACATCCACTGCTCTCCCCCCATGCACCCAGGCAGAGACAACATCAGAGAAGGCTTCCAGGTTGGTGAAGCACGACCTCCCCGTGGTGAACCGGTGCTGAGTGCTCGTGATGCCCTGGTTTTCTTGCAGTAGTGTGGAGATGCCATGCAGCGCCAGGTGTTCCATCACCTTTGCAGGGACGGAGGTGAGGCTGAGTGGCCTCTAATTGCCGGCTTTGGGGCTCCGCTGGTTTCTTCCCGGCAAGTGGCGGGTGGTGGTGGTGATGGTGGCGGTGGCGTGCAGCGGGGAAGAGGGCTGGAGCAGGAGCAGGCCGTGCCTACGGCCATCCCACCCTGGCAACGCCCGATCTCGTCCGATCTCGG
>NW_024963600.1:3480-3879 GCF_019238085.1 Lagopus leucura | reverse complement strand
TTTTTTTTTAATATTTTTCATATCATAAGCAGGATTTGAAATTGATCCCTTCAGAACTTTACATGAAATAAAAACAATTATTTTTTTTTCCGCTGCTGCAATGTTTTGATTTCAACACAGTTGAATCAGTAAAAACCAAAGATCGTTTTCTGATGCATGACTAATATCCACAATATTTAAAACTGCAAGCACCATGCTGTTCATTACAATCTTGTTATTACTGTTAATTTATAAACTAATACAAACTTAAAATGCATCCGGCCAGCAGTGCCAGCTATCCTAAAAGGAAACTAAAAAATAAGTTTTCATTTTGGTATTTTTGTCAGTGCAACGTAAATCCTTTTACTGACCTGCAGGAGGAAAAAAAAAAAAAAAAAAAAAAAAAAAAAAAAAAAAAAA
>NW_024963600.1:1887-3380 GCF_019238085.1 Lagopus leucura | reverse complement strand
AAAAAAAAAAAAAAAAAAAAAAAAAAAAAAAAAAAAAAAGTCATACAAACACCCATAAGACTCCAAACTACCGCTAAGAAACAAGCTGCAAATTAAATTTCGGCTACAACTTTCACTCGCTGCATAAGGAAGCGGAGAAGCAGATTACAAAATACGCTTCAAAGCGGCGGCGTCGCCTCCTCGTTGCCGTTTTCAAACCATTGGGAAACCCAGCTTGACAGCGCCAGGCAGCGCCCGCAGTGCGCGGTGCGGAGCGGAGCGGAGCCGCCTCGGGGCGCGCAGTGACCGCGCAGAGCCCCCTTCAAACCCCCCTCCGCCCCCCCCCACCCCCCGACCGAGGGCCCCCCCGGGGACCGTCACCAGTCACTCTGGGTTTCTCAATGCCATCCAAGCGTTCGGGTTTTGTTATTTTCTTTTTTTTTTTTTTTTTTTTTCTTCCTTTCTTCTGCCCCAACAAACAACAACCAAAATGAAAACTAAAAAACAACAACACACACAAAAAAAAAAAAAACCCAAAAAAACAAAAAACCACACAACTTAAAAGTGCACCAGATATACAAAGTTGCTTTTTTTTTTTTTCTCCTCTCTTTTTTTTTCAGAATGCAAAATGCCCGTAACTTTTTTTTCTTTTTTTTTCCTTAAGTATCTCTTTAATACCAACCAAACCGTACAACCAGCCTGCTGAAATGTTACTTTGCTTTATGTTCTGTTTTCTTTTCCTGTGCGGTTTGAAGTAGCAGATATTTACAAGCTGACGACCATAAAAGAAAATAAGAGAGCAAAAAACCAACAAACAAAACTGCACAAGCAGTAAAAAACTTCGGATAACTCGTGATGCTTTCCTTACCAATGAAACAAAACAACAGAAATCTATGATCGATGATCAACATGCTAAAGTTAAACAAGAAAATGGTACAAAATAGAAATTATTACCATACATGTCCAGCATGCAGGATTAATATTTTTAATGCAGATTTTCGTATTTTTCTATATAATCAAGCAGGCAATAAAACTGATGAGTTTTGTTGTTTGTTTTTTTTTTTTCCTTTCTTTCTTTCCTTTCTTAGATTGAATGTCCCATCTGAGTCCTGTAACTTTTTTTCTCAAAGCAGGCAATATATGAAGAGTTTGCATATATTGTCCTTTTTAATTATTCTTTTTTTTTCCAAGTGGGGAAATTGTGCATGAGATGGTGCTGTATGTGTCCTCTCTCCTCCCAAGCAGGCAGTATGTTATAGATGGCTCGTTCATTGTCCTTTTCTGTCATTATTCTCTTAAAGTCCATCTCGTTCTGCAAGCAAGCGATCTATAAAACGCTTCACTTGTCCTTTTCTCCTGTCCCTGTCTCTAACTCGCAAACCAAAGTCGAAAAGTTGCACTTTACCTCTCCCGTCCCCACCCCCAGCCTACTTTTCCCACAGCTAATCTAGAAGACTGGATGCTGCAAAAAAAAAAAAATCAAGTCTCTATGTTTCTCTCCTTCTTTCTCTCTA
>NW_024963600.1:0-1787 GCF_019238085.1 Lagopus leucura | reverse complement strand
GGGGTTCTTTTTCTTGGTTTTTTTTTTTCTTTTTTTTTTTTTTTTTTGTTGGCGGTTTTTTTTTTTTTTTTTTTTAATTACTTTATTAAGCACTCACATGAAGAACTCGGGGGAAGACGGGTTGTCACTGGTGGAGCCGGCCTCTCTGAAGCCATTGCTGGCAAGTTTCTCACACTTGAGCTTGTAGGCGTCTCGCTCTCTGGCCAGCCGGGTCACTTCTTGCTTGAGCTGTTCCACCTGCTGAATGAGTTGGGTCTTTTCGTTCTCCAGGTGGTGCTTCTGCTGGACGCGTTTATACCTGCAGGACTGAGCGTAGCCCCTGTTCTTCAAGGTCCTCCTCTTCTGCTTGAGGCGGATCACCTCGTCTTTGGTGAAGCCTCGGAGGTGCCTGTTGAGCTCCCTCACGGACATGGAGACCAGCTGGTCATCCGAGAACCGGTCCTCCACGCTGCTGGATGGGGGATGCTGCTGGTGAGAGGTCTGGAGCTGCTGAGAGGAGCTGGATGAGGTGGAAGGGGTAGGAGAGGCCTGATGGTGGTGGTGATGGTGGTGGTGAGGGTGCCCGCTGCCCGCCAGGTCTTCGTGGGTGACGGTGGGGTACTGGTGGTGGTGCTGGTGGTGATGGTGATGGTGGTGGTGATGGGCCCGGAAGCTCTCGAAGCCTTGCAGCTGCTGGGACACTTGGTGGGAGCCGATGAGGGCTTCGACCGCATCCTCCGGGGTGAGGTTCAGCGCCTCGGGGTTCATCTGCTGGTAGCTGTTGGCCATCCAGTACAGGTCCTCCAAGTGGGTCTTCTGTTCGGTGGGGCTGAAGCTGGGCGAGGAGGGCACGGAGCTGCAGGGGGTGCTGATGGGGGTGGAGGACACGGAGCCGGCAGGCTGCAGGCGGGTGCAGTGCCTGCCCGAACGGTCGTTCCTGCCCAGAGGCTCCTTCTTCACGTCGAACTTCATCAGGTCGAAGTCGTTGACGTACTCCATGGCCAGGGGGCTGGTGGGCAGCTCGGCTCCGATGCTCAGCTCTCCGGCCATCGCTGTCTTGCGGGCTCCTCTCCGGGCGGAGGGGGCTGGAGACCTGGCCCCAGCGCGCAGCCTGGCAGAGGGCTGGCCGCGCTCCCTATTCCAAAGAAACTTTGCCTCCGCTTCGCCTCTCGCTTCCTTTCCTCCGCTCCCCCCTCCACCACCGCCGCCTCCTCCTTCTCCCGGCTTCTGGGGCTTCTTCGGACCGCAGCGACAAAGCCAGGGACGAGCCGGCTCCCGGAGCCACCCGACGCCTCCCGGCTTTGGGTATCAGCGCTGGCAGCGCACCGCCGGCGGCTCCGGGCACTCAGACGCCCACGGAAAGGAGAAAGGAGCAGCGGCAGGAGGGCAAAAGCAAAACAAAACAAAGATGCTGCCTTCGGGGCCGTGCGGGAAGCGAGAAGAACAGTGCAGAAGGTCTAAGCCTGCGCCTCCGGGTGGGTTTTGTAAGTCCTGAGCTTTCTCCCCGCGGTAGCGGAGCGCCGGAGCGTGCCGCAACTTTCCGCTCCGGGAGCGCACCGGCTGTGCGGCAGCGACCAGGCTTTGCACGGGAGTTTTCTCTGGCTCTCTCCGCGCAAAGGGAAGGGGAGGGAAGAGGGGGAGGAAGGAGGGGAAGGAGGAAGGGAGGAGGGGAAAAAAAAAAAAAAAAAAAAAAAAAAGGAGGAGAGGGGGGACGAGAAAACCCAGGTCTCCGATGTAGCTGCCGCCTCCAGCGCTCGTTGTGCAGCTGTGATTCGCAGCGCAGCCCCCCTTGGCTTCTTATACGGCCG
>NW_024963599.1:415-1221 GCF_019238085.1 Lagopus leucura | reverse complement strand
CCCCCCCCCCCCCCCCCCAGCCCTGTGTCCCCTGGTTTGTCACCTCTGTCCCTTTTGTCCCCAGAGGCCGCCGTGGGCGCCGAGGACGCGGACGGGGATCTGCTGGTGCCAAGGGGCGGCCGCTCCACCAAAGTGCCGGTGGCTCACGTCCTCGTGTGACCTTGGGGACACCGCCGGGGACCTCGGGGACACGTGGGGCATCAATGGGGACATTTGTGTCCCACTGTGACTTTGGGGGCACGCGTGACGACATTGGGGACATGTGGGACCTTGGGGACACGTGTGACGTCATTGGGGACACATGAGTCCCATTGTGACCTTGGGGACACGTGTGATGTCATTGGGGACACGTGTGGCGTCATTGGGGACACGTGGGACCTTGGGGACACGTGTGGCGTCATTGGGGACACATGGGACCTTGGGGACACATGTGACATCATTGGGGACACATGTGACATCATGGGGGACACGTGTGTCCCAGTGTGACCTTGGGGACACGTGTGATGTCATTGGGGACACGTGTGGCGTCATTGGGGACACGTGTGGCGTCATTGGGGACACGTGGGACCTTGGGGACACGTGTGACATCATTGGGGACACATGTGACATCATGGGGGACACATGAGTCCCATTGTGACCTTGGGGACACGTGTGATGTCATTGGGGACACGTGTGACGTCATTGGGGACACATGGGAACTTGGGGACACGTGTGACATCATTGGGGACACGTGTGTCCCAGTGTGACCTTGGGGACACATGTGACGTCATTGGGGACACGTGGGACCTTGGGGACACGTGTGACGT
>NW_024963599.1:0-405 GCF_019238085.1 Lagopus leucura | reverse complement strand
ACGTGTGACGTCATTGGGGACACGTGGGACCTTGGGGACACGTGTGATGTCCTTGGGGACACGTGTGACATCATTGGGGACACGTGTGTGCCAGTGTGACCTTGGGGACACGTGTGGCGTCACTGGGGACACATGCGACCTTGGGGACACGTGTGATGTCATTGGGGACACGTGTGGCGTTATGGACACGTATGACATCACTGGGGACACGTGTGTCCCATTGTGACCTTGGGGACACGTGTGACATCATGGGGGACACGTGACCCTGGGGACACGTGTGACACCCCTGGGGTCATGTGTGACCTTGGGGGCACATATGGCATCATGGGGGACACATGACCCTGGGGACACGTGACCTTGGGGACACGTGTGACCTTTGGGGACACGTGTGGCATCATGGGGGAC
>NW_024963598.1:0-2074 GCF_019238085.1 Lagopus leucura | reverse complement strand
GCCGCAGGGCCGGCATGGCACACACTGGGTGTAGCAGGACATGACTTAGGACTGGAGGTGCACCTGGGAGAGAGGGATAGAAGGAATTAGAGCACGAGGATATGTGAGGGACGGCCAGGGCAGCCTCTCCCAAAGGAGACAAGGGAACTGCTAAGGTTAGAGGAGTAGGCTGAGAAAGGAGATCACACCTCTTCATTATGCAGGGACCCACAAAGAACTGAATGGCCGTGCAAGAGTCTCTTAGAGTGCATGAATCTAAAGCCATATGAGCTGGTGTTCCAAGCACTCCCTGAGCAGACATAATCTCCTCCATGTTCTCTCACAGTGTAGAGCTCCACTATCTGATAACATTTCTATTCATTTAAGAGGAGAAAAAAGGGCCTCACACTTACCTGGTTCCCAACAAGGAGAAGGCAAGAGAAGTGGATGGAAGAGATGGGAACTGGGCTGCCTTTTATACTGGTCCTTCATCACTGCAGGTCCAGAGGCACCGTTTTCATAGGCCATAATTTTGTGAGTAGCTAATTTTCAATGCAAGATGTCCCTTCTCATTATGTGGGCTGGTTTTTTGATTTCTTACAGTGCTGCGTTTTCATTTCCTGGTTTATGATGTGACCATTCTCTAATAAAGAATTCTTTGAAGTGCTGTGATTAAAAGCTCAAAGATTCATAGGGCAGAATTGCAGTGGTGAGGCCAATGCCTCAGCTCTAGAATTGATCAGGTCTGGAGGAGGCAAGTGAAGCCAGCCTGATTCAGTGCAGTGGGGCAGTCATGGTTTTACAATTTCTGCTATCTGTGTTCCATATCATAAAATCATGTAGTGCACTGGGAGTTAAAGAGTTAATTGTGTAGTTCCATGGATTGTTGATAGTTCCTTTACCTGTCTCAGAAGAGAAGAATGAACTACAGCCCCCAGAAGACTTGGCTGTCCCATTTCCGTTTTTATGATCAGAAGATAAATCTACCTGGGTATCACAGGACCATTTCTTTGTTGCTGCAGCAAAGAGGGGTGCAAAAAATCAAAAGTAGGTCAGACCAGACTCTTTGTAGGTCTTACTAAAAGAAATCTTTCAGGAAAAGGGATTATTAAAAGAATTGATGTTAAAAGTAAGTAAAGAGAAATGTTAGACACAGGACATGTTGTCAGAGAAGCCAGGGTAGACATTTCCTCTTGACTACAACCATCCAACCCACTGCTTCTCCATGGAGTTCACCATTTATCAAATCCACATCTCTCCATTTCTCCTGAGGATGAAAGTCTCCCTTCATGTCCTCAGCTTATCCTCTGACAATAAAGATTGCCCTTCTTTCTTGGCTACATGAGTCTACCACAAAAAGGATCATGTGGAGGCAAAGTTTGGGATGCAAACAAATTGTAAGGACTCTGAAGAGAGAAATGATCTCACTTCGAGAGAGCTCTGTCAGTGTAAACAGGAACCAGGAGCTGAGAGAAATTTGTGCCCATCATCTATTGAGGAGATTCCACAGAAAACTTATTTGACTGCCCTACAAAGGGAGAGCAGCCAGCAGAATCCCAAGAAGGCTTTTGGGGTGTTCAAGTCTACATGCACAGAAGAAAGGAAAGAGAGAAGAGAGAGTAGAAGATGGGGAAATTAGACTTTAGTTTTGTTTCCAGTGAGCCCTAGCTGCCCTGTTTTTAGATGAAAGCACTGGACACTCAGCCTTTCTGACATCAATGGCCAGGAACTCAGTCCTCATATCTTCTGGATTCAGAGGGAACCTTGCCTGGGCTCTCATGAGTGTCTTTAGAACAGCGGGAAACCATCTGCTGCTGTAGCATGTGGAAGTACAAGACAGTTCACTGTACCCAGAACTGATGGGGATTCCATCACTGCTGAGGATGCTGCCAACGGCAGCAGAGATGCAGGATCTCACAGCAGTGTTCTGTAGGAAGGAGCTGTGGAAGGAGGCAGATAGAACCAGATCTAGAACCACGACAGGAGGGGGCACACGTATGACAGTGGAGTTCTGCCACAGTGTCATTGCAGCTTTTGATCAAAGGGGTCAGGTGGGTTTTCAGTATCTGCTGAGAAGGAGATTCCAAAAGCTCTT
>NW_024963597.1:0-1718 GCF_019238085.1 Lagopus leucura | reverse complement strand
CCCTTTGGGGTGGATTTGGGGCTTTCTGGGGCTCACCGGGGTCAGGCAGGGAGGCAGAGCGCAGCCCCGTCTCCTTCTGCAGCTGGATTTCCTTCAGGGCAAAGATGGAGGTGGCTGCAGAAAGGGGGGGGGGGGGGCAAAGCATTAAGCTCCGCCCCCCCTTGTTGGCCATTGGCCGCCGCCCCCTTCTTCCCACCGGATGGTTCAGAAATTCGGCTGTCGGTCCTTCAGAGATTCCTCTGTTCGTTCATTCATAAATTCCATCCATTCATTCGTTCATTCATTCCTTGCTTCCTTCCTTCATTCATTCACCGGGCCATTCATCCCATGCCTGCCCATCACGAGGCCACACCCAAAATGAGGCCACGCCCACCCATAGCCACGCCCCCCTCCCTTCCATTCAGTCTTTCATTCACGGATCCATTCCTCCATTCCTCCATTCATCCTTTCATCCATTCCTCCATTCACTCATTCACTCATTCGCTCATTCCCTCATTAAGTGCTGCGTTCATTCACATTCATAGAAAGACCCGCCCACAACGAGGCCACGCCCCCTCCCCTGAAGCCACGCCCTTCTACCCCCCCATTCATCCCAATGGCCCCCATTACACGCCATGGCCACCCCACCCAATGCAGATCCCACCCACTTTAGCCCCGCCCCCCCCAACCACACCCACTCAAGCCCCACCCCTCCCCTTTAGCCACGCCCCTTTCTCCCTCCCCATTCATTCCAATGGTCCCCATTTCACCCCATTCATTCCCAACCTTCCCCCCCACCCAATGCAGGCCCCACCCACTTTAGCCCCACCCACCAACGACCACACCCAAAGCCCCGCCCCCACCCTTACACCACGCCCCTTCCATTAAGCCACACCTCCTCCCCATTCATCCCAATGGTTCCCACCCCCACATTCATTCCCACCCTGCCCAATCCAGACCCCGCCAGGCTTTAGCCCCGCCCACCAAGGACCGCACCCACTCAGGCCCCGCCCCTTAGGCCCCGCCCACTCACTGTCAGGCAGGGCGCAGACCCGCGGCCCCAGGCAGGCAAAGAATGGGTGCTCCATCGCCTCTGTTGCCGGCACGCGCCGGCGCCCCTCAAACTGGCCGGGACCCCCCCAAAATATTAGGCCACGCCCACACCTCCAGGGTGTGGTGAGGTGATTGAGGGTAGGGGGGAGGGCTGCGGGGGTCACATGGGCGGGGGGGAGCACTTGTGGGTCTGGAGGGGCACTTGGGGGCCTGGGAGGGCATTTGAGGGACTTAGCACTTGGGGGTCCAGGAGGGTTCACATGTGGGTTGGGGGTGTCAGCTGGGGGTCTGGGGGCTTCACTTGTGGGTGGAGTTTGCAGGGGGAGGGTCGGGGCTTGTAATAATAAGGGCGGGGCTTAGAGGAAGGGGGCGGGGCTCAGGAAAAGGGGAGGGACTTTAAGGGAGGGGGCGGGTTTCAAGACAGGAGGTGTTATAAAGGGCGGGGATTGATAGGAGGGGCGGGGCTTATGAACGAGGGGTTTGAGGGAGGGGTGGGGCTTACGGAAAGGGCGGGGCTTTAAGAGGGATGGGTTTGGGCTGATTGGGGCGGGGCTTGTTGGAAAGGGGCGGAGCTTGAGGGAAGGACATGGTTTAAGATGGGGCGGGGCTAACGAAAAGGGGCGGGGCTTCTGGAAGGAGGCGGGGCCTGAAGACCTATGAAAAGGGGTGGGGTTTGCGGCAGGGGG
>NW_024963596.1:0-38169 GCF_019238085.1 Lagopus leucura | reverse complement strand
CCTAAAATGCCCTGGCATATATTTGTAAGATAACATAAGGCTCATATGTAATGTGAACTTCATCTAACCTCATTCCAACTTCATCTAACCTCATTGCTTCCTCATTTAAGAAGCAAGAAGAGAAGAAAATAGCATTTAGAATATTATTTCTTCTTAACATTGACGTTAGAAATGAAAAAAAATCTGATTTTAGAATATGTATATATGGATAAAATTATTAATTAAAAGCATGTAATAACTTTAAAATTCAATGCGGATATTTTCCAGGCTTCTATCCAGCAAAGCATTTGTTACATGAAATGTAATCATGTAACAAATCATGTTACATGAAATTTACAGGCAAATTCAAGTTTGTGTCTAAGAGTTTTCCAGGACCAAGTATATATAATTTATCTCTTTAACTAAATCTGAAAGCTCATTATTTCAAATACACTTGAATTTGAGTGCTGTGCATGTATAGTACACTTAACGTGTTTTTATCGACAAGATCCCTTCTAGCATCCTACTGGCTCTACTTCATAAACTTCATATGCTGCAGTAGATGTCTAATCTGATAACAATTTACATATTACTTAGATAAGGATAAATCTGTCCTTATAGCTGTGTAACTTTGAAGTCTTTTTGTTTACTCTGATGATCTTCAGATGATAATTTCAAAATCTTTTCTACCCACAGCCTGACATCTCATCAAATGTTTGTGTACAAAAGCTCCCATATTGATAGTGGAAGTGTGAACATTTAATAAATGTAAAAAAGCTGAGCGAGATCTTCAAACATCAGTTCTGGGTTGCATTTAATTCCGATGAAGTTGCCTGGGTTCAGGTTTCCATTATATTCACTGGAAAGATGCCTGGAACAATGACAAGCCGGATGCTCAACTGGGTCTTTTATACACTCCCCTATCTTCCATCCCAAATACATGCCAGAAGCAACACAAGCTGCAGTAAACTGATATATTCATGTGCCTTACCAGCTCTGTCTGCTCTGAATCTTGCCGTGGGTAGCATTTTCTCTTGATATTCTAAATTAAGCTTGAAATAAGGCAGACCAATGTATAAGATTAGCATTTGAAATATTTTGTCCCTATGCCCTGCTCAAGAGATGAAGTCAGCTTGGGGAGTATAAATACATTGTGTGCCTGAAGGCTGGTAAAAGGAGAACTAGAGGTATGATAGATAAAACCCATGCCATTTCATACAGGATTTAAAACTAGAATGTTTTCAGTATATTTCTTTGAAATTTTACCCTTCCATTTGTGATATTTATGTTTTAATGAAATAGTACAGTAAGGAGAAAGCATCCACATTAAACAAGGAAAATACATTTAGAAGCAGAATATGCAGCATCCATCCACGCTCTGTGGCAAAGTGCCCACTGACATAACATTTAGTTTGCACAGTTAACTGTATCACAGACAGCAAATATGGAACACATGCATTTTCATGGAGCTCTTGGCTGAAGCTTCATACAGAAGAGCAATCTTTAAAGTAAATGTGCAAAGACAAATTAAACAGAAGAAAAAATATGTGCTTCTTTGGCTCTGAACCAAAACTCTGCAAGAGCCAAGAACAGTCTGAGAGCCAATTTCATACAAATAGACTAAAGCTAGTAAAGTATGATATTTTAGAAAGGATTTTTAGTAGAAGTACTGTTTCATATCTCAGTGGTTTGTAAGATAAGTTTTATTTATCCTCATTTCACTGACAGTGGAAATGAAGGTGACAAAGCCGCTCATCCTAGGACAAGTTCTTCTAATTTTTTTCTCCAAGGCTCCCATGCTAACTGTCCATATGCTCTAGCATGCAAAGTTTTGGTCAGAATTAAGATGCTTAGTCTCCCGGGCATTACTTAAAATTCAGTACATTTCTGTGCTGAATTCTCTATTTTTCATTAAAGGCAATTCATGTCAGGAGTGTATTACCATGCCAGCTATGGCAGACAGCTGTAAACCACCCATCTGGCATATGATAATAATAATCCTGATACATATTCAGTGCATTTCATGGAGCCCTCTGGAAATCAGATACACTACAGGGGTAAATTAGGCAGGAAGAAGGATCTGAGAACACAGCTATCTGTAACTGCCTGCAGTATTTGCAGAAACAATGAAAGATGAGCAATGGTGAGCCAGTCATGAGTCCCTCCTTCACCAATCATCCGTTAGTGATCAGAGGAAGAAACAGCATGTCTTTCATGGAGGACAGGCCAGATCTACACTTAGAAAGCCATATAACATGCATGTGAGGCTTCTATTTTACCTCAGGCATGCAGATGTGAATGCCTGGTTGCTACATAAATGATCTGTTACAGTTTCTGGCAGTTGCATCCTTTAGGTTGAAATTCATCCTTCCTGTCCTTTCTTATCCGATTCTAGAACAGAAAGGGGAAGTACCTCCCAAGTAATTCTATCTATCTTCTTTCTTCTTGGTATGTTCAACAAGAAGCACCTGCTGAAATGAAGGCATAACTGCTAAACACCCATTTCGCAAAGCAAACAGAAAAGAAATTACTAAATCAGAAGCTCTGTGGTAAAATGCTGAAGATCTTGGGAGGTAACATCTGATATTTCAAAGCTGCAGAGCTGTCATGATTTGGACAACTGCACATAAAAAAAAAGCTGTGAAAAGATAACTCATTTTTTCTCATGTGGTTCTTGATTAATGTCCATAATTATTCATTAGTGTACTATTGCAGTAGTGACTACTTCAAGGGCTCTTGACTGAGAAATCCAGCAGATGGTGAGAAGATGCCCACCTGCTCAGTAGAATCCATTAGGAACATAATGTGTTGCTTCTATAAGGACTTCCCTTCAAACAGACAGAAATCATTTGCTAATTTATAGCCTTTTATCATTCCTCTTTGAGTGCATGCTCTGCATCTTTCAACGGGCTCAAATTATTACAGTATAAAATATTTCCTTTTCTTTCTATGCTGATATTACAACAAGCAAGGTGACCAAAGAATAAGAATACTCCTGGGCTAATGTCATAGCTTTAGAGTGGGAGTTTGATACATAAACCTCATTCTGTGTTTTAAGTAGAGACATCCATCATGGTTACTACAGCTTCTCGTTGGGAAAGCGTTCCGAAGTTCAGAATAAACTTCCTTGCTGAGAACCAAAAGAGGTGCCAGCAGATAATTCATCATAATTTTGAGGAGCGACCGAAGGAACTGGGGCTGTTTAGTATGGGGAAGAGGAGGCTGTGGGGAGACCTCATTGCTTTCTTCCAATGTCTGACAGGTGCTTACAGTGAGAGCAGGGTTGGTCTCTTCCCACTGGTGACAGGTGGCAGGATGAGGGGAAATGGCCTCAAGTTGTGCCAGAGGAGGTTTAGGTTGGTAGGAAAAAATTCTTTACAGCAGCACTGGGGTAGGCTGCCCAGGAAGGTGGTTGTTTAAAAACTTTTTCAATGTGGTGTTCAGGGACTTGATTCAGTGGAGGGCTGTTAGGGTACTATGGTTAGACTGCGGTTGGGCTTGATGATCTTTAAGGTCTTTTCCAACCTGAGCAATTCTATGGTTCTATAGTTCTATATTTTTTTCCCAAATATATGAATATTTAAAATTCCAATGTCTATAACGAAATAATTATTGGTAAAACAAAATCAATATAACGAAAAGGTCATTCATTTAATGAGGTTTTACTTTAATCACTTGAAAATGTAGGAAATAACAGATATTAAAATATCTTTAAATGTATAACTTTATATATAACTTCAATATACATTTAAATAACTTTATATATAACTTTAATATACGTTTAAATAACTTTAAATGTATTCACATTGATAGTGTCTTCACTGACATTAGTGGTCCCCAGTTACACCATAGGAAGTTTAGATTGGATGTTAGGAGAATTTTTTCACAGAGAGAGTGATCAAGGATTGGAACAGGCTGCCCAGGGAAATGGTGGAGTCCCCAACCCTGGAAGGCATTTAAGAGATTTGTGGAGGTGGAACTAAGAGATTTGTTTTAGTGATGCGACTTGGTAGGTCAGATTGGTGATTGGATTTGTTTTGAATGTTTTTTTCTAACCTAGATGATTCTATGACTCCATCACTAGGTTTATTTACAGATGTCAAAAAATATTATAAAAAGTAAGAGGTATTCTCGTGTGGAATGCACATGTATGTTTCTTTTCTGACTCGGACTGACAAGACTGGGAGAGTTCTTTTCCTACATTCCTCCAGGAGTATAATTTTTAGCTCTTATTCTTATCTCTGCTCTCCTCAGGAAATTTTCTTTGAGGAATGAATCAAAATTATAACAAGATAATTTTTGCTGAGTAATAGTTGCAGAAAGGCAAGAATGTTTCTGTTTCTCATGTTGCCTTGCCAGTGGGGAGTAGGGCGTGCACAAGAAACTGGGAGAAGTAAGAACCAGGCCATCTGACCCACACTGGCCAAAGGGATGTTGCATGCCATATGGTGTCACAGTTAGCAATAAAAACTGGGGTAAAGGAGAAAGGGAGAGACACAGTCAGAGTAATAGTGTTTGTCTTCCCACGTGACCATTCACTGTTACAAGCTCTGCTTTCCTGAAATGTCTGCTTTCCTGGAGCACTACTTTCCTGGCTGAGCATCTACTTGCCTTCTAAGTTCTCTCTGTGTTGTTCTGTTTTATATGTATGATCTGATCTTTTTACATCTCTTCAGTTGCTTCCTAAAATAAGAATTACTAGCTTAGTAGAGGTTAATCTCAGTTTCTGAGGTGTTGTCCCCTGCATTTTTTTTTCTTTAGGAGTTAATTTATTCTTCAGAAACCCAGAGCATCCCTGAAGAAGGTGAGAGTTGTTGCAAAAATAATGTTGGATTGTGGCTTGGATAGTTCATTAAAATTCAGTGAAATGACCTGCTGAAAGCAAAATGCTGCATCAAAGTTTCAGACTTGAAATAGCTTCAGTGGTCCTGTGGACCAAGGTGCTGTGTTTATATACTATATGCAGAGTAAAGTTTGGCTGTACTAATTGTGCCATGAAAAGATAATCCTGCTAAAATTAAACAATCAAAGAAGATAGGTGAGATGTGACTTTATGTAGTAAACAGTGATTGAGGAAAGAAGAGAAAACAGCAGGACTCTGCATGAAGCAAATTAATTCATGCTGGAGTTTCACGCTCCTGAAGAAATTAAATTGCCCACTTCCTAATCAGTACTGCTCCCTGCCATTTCAATTCTTTTTTTCATATTTCCTCTCTCATACTTAGCATAATTTGTTCTGTATGAACATCCCCTAATTTATGCTTTTACGATATTTTAGATATTTTTATTTTTCAATTATTCTACGAGAGTCTTTGAATTACTTTAAGAAAATTGCCACAGAGATGTGACCATTCCTTATTCTTGCTCTTGGAAACAAAACTTTTGGCTCTTGCTTTCTTTATTTCTTTTCTTTAGTTTCCATGAAAGTGAGGTATGCCACTATGCCATTTGGGATGCAGTGACATAAATATGTTCTGTGGGATACACATAAAGTGCATCATACAGTACTTGAAAAGAAAATGAAGATAATCGGCTTTTAAACTACAGAACTAAGACACCACAAGGACAGAATTTTAAGAGTAAAATCATAGGAAATTGGAAGCTGGAAGATTGCTTCCAGATCTTGAATTAGCAACTCATTAATACAAAATTATTATGATTGGAGTAGTGAAGTATTATTTTCCCTCATACAGCTGAGTCTCTAAATCTGGCATCATGAGTGTCATCCACTCTCCGAGATGCTAGCAGCAACAGCAGAGAATATATAAATACCCATTATGTGCTGTAGAGGAAGTCTGAGATAAATCAGAGCATTTGGGAGATGACATCAGTATTAGACTGCAAGCTAAAATACAGACTTTGTACTTTACCTGGTTCTTTCAGCTTTCTTTGTTGTTAGATATTCTTAAAATAAACCTGTTATACTTGCATACAATTTTATTGCACAAATGGTTATGATAGTTATTTGTTCTTCATAATCTAAAACCTCTGTTGAACAAGGTGATACATTGATGGAACAGAAAATTGAAAGAAAAAGAGGTGGTTTTACCAGAACCTCTCATCCTCCAAAATCAGGCCCAGATAAGGAAAAGCATTTATCTAATGGCTAAGTATAAACATGTGATTCAGTTTGTGCTTTTTCAATCACGAATCAGCTTAAGCATGTACTTAATGTATTTTGATGAGCTGAGGCCAGAGTTCTGCTCATGAGCTTTAACCTCTGTGCTGTTCTGAGAGTAGGAACACAGGCCACATGTGGCACAACTGGCATATACTCTGAAATTTCCATTATTTCAAATGGATGTCATTGTTAGTTGATACTTCATGAGAAGCACTCATCAGATTTATGTCTCTGAATATGAACCCTAGCATGATCTGGCCTTGAGCCCAGACGCTAAGCTTCGGCTTAAAAACTGATTCTGATCTGACTCTGAACACCTTATCATCTCATTGTTGACGCTACAGTACGGAAAATGAATTATCATTTAGCCCAGAGACCTACATTGTAGAGTGTCATTGGGATATGGAATAGAGAGGAATTGGTCCTTGGGATTTTCATGCTTGCATCTACCCCCTCCACTACATATCCTTTAGCATTTTGCATTTCTGTTTTAAGGCTTGGCGTCCTCAATAAGCCTGAAAAGGTTTTAAAAAAACAACAGTAAAATTTTGATTCTGCTGATAGCTGTATCTGAAGATTCTAGAGATCTATTCAAATTATTGCTAATATATATAGCTTTCTAAATGCTGCCATAGTGTTTGCAGTTTATTTTAAAATTAATTACTTCTCCTCATGTAAGACTCCATAGTTTCTTAAATTTTCCTTACCTGGCAGAATTGCCTTCACCTTTATTTTTCATCATTCTGCAGAGGAATGTATGGCATTTAAAATTTGCATTCCAGACCCTACTTTCCTCATCTGACAGGATAACACATGGACAGCTCCAAAACTCTGCATTTCCTTTACTTGTGACATGCTGAGTATAATTTCAGGTAGTGCATCCTTCTACTCTGACAAGGAAAAGACCAAAAGGACCAGAAGATAAAGTTGGTGTTTAACACAGTCACAAGGAGTTGACGGTGATCACTGAAGCCTTCCAGTTTCAGCTCATTTCCAAGTGAGTGAGATACATGGCTCTTTCATTCAGTCCATGCTGCACATTCTCACTGTATGTATAGATAGAATTTTGTAGCTCATGGACATCTCAAAGAAGATAAAAAAAGTACTACTAGCAAATGAGATGACAAATTAAGATACTGAGCTGAAATTAAAGAAATGGAACTCATGAAGTCTTTGTTACGAAACTTTATTCTTTTCATTCTTGAAACCTAACGTTGACTAGACTGATCAGATCAAGCTGTTTAGCCACCACTCCTGTTTCTAGCAGTGAATTATCAGAAGCTTAAGGAGAAGGAGTAGAACAGAGCAGGCAATGAGTAATCATTATGCCCACTAAAACATATAGCAGCTGAAATTTTTGAACAAGGGTCCTCCACTGGGTGGTTGTTTTACAGCTTCTGACAGATCTTCCATGAATTTGTCTAATCCCTTAGAGAACTTGCAAATACTTTATCCAGTTAGTTTCTCTATCGGTATTCCTCCCCTTTTCTTTTCCACCATCAATAAAATATAACAGGGGCATTTTATTTGGGTTATTTCTTTATGTAGGAGCAAGTCTGCCTGTTTCTTGGGCTTAGAACAAACAATGTCTCTAATGGAATAGATTGGTATTTTCTTTCGGAACTAATATATTTTATATGATAACACATGAGTGACCAAACATAAAAATATCATGAAGTTTTTGCGGATCAAGGAATGAGCTGCTCTGAATGCCCATGACCATGAATGATGGATAAAAAAACATGTCTTTAAAACACAGATCCTACTCATTCTATGAGAAGGGCCTTAATCCTTTCATGGGTGCTATTTCTTATTAGCTCAGGTGGTACAAGTCTTGACTCATTACAAGTGCTTGTAGTGCCCTCTGCCAAAACACTTCCAGCAAGAGTGAGAACCTTCATCTTAGGTGTAACAGCCCAAATAGTCTCCTTTGGAACATAGTGCTTTTACATAAACTAATTATGAATTCCAGACTTGTTATGCCAGTGAGATAAATAAAGCTATACACTTTAGTGCAATAATTCAAGATCTGGGGATGAAACATTGCCTCCCTGTGACAAAGTAATATATAGCTTACTTGTGCACTGTTTTTCTATTCTCTATGTTGCACATATACGCCTGCCTGAGTAGAATAACGCAGTTGATGAGCATATATTGCCAATTGCATACTGGATAAGGCAGAAATTTTATGAGCTTGGCGAGTGCTACTTATTCATTTAATTTAACAGTCTATTGACCTGTTCATGCCATTTCTTTCAGGTTTAGCACCCAATCATAGCACTGAAGAAGATAATTGAAGTGCCCCAGGTGTTTCACAGTGAGCCAAGTTTACAAAATAGTAAGAGCATACTTAGCTTCTACGTTATTTATTTATTTATTTATTATTTACTACATTATTAATAATTGTGTACTAGATTCTGCATGGTTCTCCATAATAAATGCTCATTTCACCAAATATAAAGAAATGCATGTTCTATTTCAGTGATCCAAAAATACAATTGAACATTGTCATACCATCTGTCTTTGCAGCATTTTGACCTGACTTCCAACAATTATTGCCCAGAAATACTTGGATTATCCTGTGAAAACAGTTTATATCACTAGCCATTTTTAACAGTGTTCTAAAAAAAAAAAAAAAAATTGGCCAGCTGCAGAGATTGAAAGTGTTTCAGATGCAGTGCATAGACCTTAGGAAAATCAGGAGAGGGAGCATATTTCTTGGGTTAATTGTAAGTATTTTGGCTGATTAAAAAACATTATCTGAAACACTCGCACTGACTCATGGTTCAAAGTGCACTGTTGTGTAGTGAAATATAGCATTATAAGGAAGTCTCTGTTTTTGGGGAGGTATTTTTATAAGGTTCATAACATTTGATCATCTCCTATGAATAATAAAATAATTTCTGAAGAAAGGTCTGCTGCTGCAGATATCTCTATATAAAAAGTCTAAAAGAGGGAGAAATACGAATCTTTGATTTGATTTAAAAAAAATCATGTATTTTCCACAAAATATACATCACTGTAGATTACATTAGATTTTAAGGAAATATCCCACAGTATTTTCAGTAAAGACAGGTATCTGTTCAAAAGCATCAAGCTGATAATAAAAAATGTTGTGGTTTCTATTTCCGTTGTAATATTTTTCACTACTTTCTTTGTTTTTGATTGAAAGCACCTTCATTTTTGAAAATTTACAGTTATACCAAGGGATATGGCAATAGCATGTTATATCCCTGGAGTGGCTGCGTTTTAGAAGAGAGTAAGCAAACCTTGAATTACACACATTACCTCCAGTCATAGGAAAGATAAAAAATAGGCAAAGCTATTATTACTGGTTCTTTGATGCGAGCCTTTCCTGGATAATATGTTATTGTTGCTGTAAAGTAGATCTCCAGAAAAATGTACTTAGAAAATGCTTTTTCTTTTATTTGGTTTTGAACATGCTCATTCTTGAACTAGAATGAATCACTGATGCTCATGTTTCACCTCTTAGTCATCTGATGGGTTAATTCCTTTGTTGCAGACAATAAAATACCTAACATTTCCAGGAAATCAGAAGAAAAAATGAATTCTATTTTAAAATATCTGGGTTAATTTTACAGTAACTTGGCTTCATGCGTTGGTGTAGCTTTATAGTGAACATCTTAGGAGTTTAACTTCAAAAACCACCACACAAAAAACAACGAAACAGTGTATCAGTGTATGCTATGCAGTTTTAATCAGCAATTCTGGAGAATTGCACTCACTTTGGAACAGGAAATAGGTAGAAAATTTGAGGATTAAGTTAGCCAGAAGAACCCCAGACTCTCTTGAATTCTTAAAGGCCACAGTACTCACAGTAAGAGAGGATTTATTGGGCTTAATGTTGCTTACAACAGCCTTGAAAATGTACAACAGGAGTGAGTGATGGATGTTTAATTTCTGAGATCCAACTTTATCACTGTGTTATGCAGCCCAACTCTTTATCTCAATTAAAAATCATTCTTGTTGGTGTGTGTGTGCCATCTAATGTCACTGAGATATTTCTTTCTCAAGCGACAGTCATGGCAAATGGCACCCTTATTCATTATCTGATAGTAAAAGAACAGGTGCCTAAGTTACCTTCTTTGCTGTCTAAACATCTTTGTTCAAGACACAAGAATGTGTGATCTTGCTAGGGAAAATGAAATTAATTATGCTACTGTGATGCTTATATAGCAATGCTTGCAGTGTAATTAAAAAAAAAAAAAAAAAAAAAAAAAAAGAAAAGCAGTGGTTGTCTGCATTTTTGGCATAGTAAAACCTGAATGAAATTTCAATTTTGACTCATGAAGATGGTTTGAATTGGAAGGTATTTAATGATGATATTGTTCCAATGCTCCTGACATGAGCAGGGACACCTCCCTCTAAACCAGGTCACTTGAAGCTCCATCCAGCCTGGCCTTGAACATCTCTAAGGATGCAGCATCCTCAACTTTTCTGGGCAACCTGTTCTAGTGCCTCATCACTCTGTGAAAAATTTCTTCCTTGTATCTAATCAGAACCTACTTGTATTTTCTTTCTTCTTAGCTTTAAAGTTGACCAATCAATACACTTTGTGATATCAATTCTCTCCCCATCTCTTCTGTAAGCTCCCTTTAAGTATAGGAAAGCCACTCTAAGTTCTCCCTGTAGCCTTCCCTAAAGTTATCCTTCTCTGCTGCAAGTCCGAGGTAGTGAAGATGGTGCAAGCAGATAACATTTCTGTCCTGGAGCTAGAGCAAAAGGGCCCAAGCTTGTCCACTCTTACCTTGCAAGTAACAGTATAAAGGAGGAGGAACATACGAGGCAAACAGTCATAGAATCATAGAATCATAGAATCACAAGGTTGGAAATGACCTGTAAGATCATCTAGACCAACCATCCTCCCAGTACCCTTGCTACCACAAACTAAACCATATCTCATATCTCCTCATCCAGGCACCTCTTGAACACTGACAGGGACGGTGACTCAATCACCTCCCTGGGCAGCCATTCCAGTGCTGAGTACAGGGGGATGATTACCTCTGCGCTCCTGCTGGCTACACTACTTCTAATGCAGGCCAGGATGCCTTTGGCCCTCTCGGCCACCTGGGCACACTGTCGGCTCATGTTCAGAAGTGTTCATAGTGCTATTCCTAAAGAAATTTCTGGAGTACAATCAGAACTGCTGCTTCTTAAAAGGGATGCTCTGCTTCCCTTCTTTGTGGTCTTCTACCAGTCTTAACCTCACCTTCAGCAGCAGCAATGGTGTTTTCCTACTGCAGTTAATCTGCTGCCTGACTTTGCTTCTGCTCAGAACTGGTCCTGTTTGCTTGTAAAATATTTTCATTTTCCCATCCTTCCAACATTCCCAAAAGGTCACCACAAGCACAGAATTTTTCTCTGTATTGGAAGTTTAAGTTCTGTTTGTTGAAATTCTTGCAAAGAGATAGTTAGCTACCTGCTCATCCCTGCAGCATAACTGGGGATCAATTATTGAAAAAATCATATTTTAATTCTGGTGGCATGCCAAGCAAACAAAGAAAGATAGCCTTTCCTCAAAGACTTTACTCGCCCTGTCTAGAGAAAGCAAACAATCGTTGCCTCTGCTTCTTATCTTCATTCTCACTTATGAAAGAAACTGTTTAACCCAAAGGTATGCTACAGTGGGAAAAGTGCATTATTCTGGGTGTGTTGTTTTAGTGACGTGGTGTTCCTATGCTTTCTGTGAGCACTGCACCTAGAGTGCTTCCTAAGCATTAGGAAGACACCTCTGCTTAGCAGAGATGTTGGTGGATGACTGAATCTAGAAGCATGCATAGGATCTGGGTGCAGGGCAGAGGGCCTGGGAATGCCAGGACCCATGGCAGGATCTAGAGCTGAGTGAAGGTCCTGAGGAAGTAGATGCTGCTTCCAGCTCAGCACATACAGCTCCATGCTCAGCCTGCGCCATGAGCATGTCTATAGGGCACCAGAACCAGCATGGGCAGTTTGCCAGAGCTGGGAAGGAGGATGGATGGGAGAAAAGAGGCTGCAGAGCCTCTTGATGCACGAGGTGCTGGCAGTGGTTTCCAGTGTTAGTCCTATGCTGTTTCAGCAAGTGTTATCAGCACTAAGATAGTGTGCAGGAGCCATTTGTGAGTGGCTTTATTGACTGGTGTTATGATATTATTTTTCTAAGTGCTTGGAATTCTTTAGGATGGATCTGTGAAGTCTCTGAACTTCCAGTCAAGTCCTGCAGATGGGGAAATAAGGAGTGTTAAGAACTGAGAGGAACGATTTTCAGGGACACTAGGATGGAACTGAAAAAGTAGACATGGTAATATTTCCACAGCATTAATGTGTGAACTAAATACACCATGAAGGAGATACAGTTAATCAAATCTGTTTAGTTTAGAGTTTTCTATGACTTGATATCATACAAAAACAGGCACAACTCTGTCAGAGTGATCTGTGCTAACATGATTATTTTAAAGGACAGCCACTTAAAGCAAGGTGTCACATTGTGAGAAGGATCTGCCCACCAGCTTGAAAGAAACCTCTTCTGTTCCAACCACAGTTTGTGTTTCTTCAGATTATAAATTTTATTTAGTTGTTTCATTTTGTGCCTACCTTTCCTGTATGCTTTCATTGGAAAGTGTGACTGGTAGGTATGAAAATGTTCTTCCCTCAATTTACTTTATACCCGGGTATTGAAACTTCTTACTTAGGTACAAAAAATTATCCTGCATTTAGAAAAATACATGAGCTTTGCTAATGCAAAATCTCTGCTGGGTACAGGTGGGCACTGTCACTCTCGAATCAAATAATTTTGTAACTTGCTAAAGAATTGTCTGATAAATTGTTATGCATTATCTACATCACAGATGCTCTGCACATAAGGAATAAACAAAGCACAGTCTGATGCATGTGTAGGCTTCATTTTATGTATTGAATTGTAGATTTTTAATCAAGTGCATGTGACAGACAGAGAAAGCAACAGCAGTATTAAAAGCCATTTGTATGCCTTCAAAAACCATTGTTAATTGGGTTTCTTGATCTTTTTTACTTGCTGCTTTTTAGGCCACTGTTTAGATCTGGCATAATAAACTTAGTGTCTGACTAGTCACATGCTTTATAGGCAATAATTAAACTGTGTGCTTAAAATAAATAGCTTGCATGTAGATCAGTTTAATCTTTCACTTTATTCCATGTTTCATGAGTATATCATTCCAATGCAGAATGTCTTCTTTTCAGGGAATTCAGCCTGTCACTGGATGTTTAAATTTTTAGTGTCTGTTGTCATGACAACGAGAATTGACTCTGGTACCTACTGTGTTCAACATAAATTAATTTAAAGTCATAGCATTTTGAAACACTTTATTCTCTTTAAAAATCTTGCATTTCTTCAGATTTATTGCAGTAAAAAATAGCTGTATTTGAGATAGCATTAAAAATTCTCTGCTAGTTATTAGTTTTACTTGCAGAATTCAATAGATAGAGTTTAATAAATAATTTATGTATGGAAATTTTTTCCTTCATTTCTTGTGGAACAGTATTTTTCAAATAATATTACTGTTTCATTTCAACCATTTTTTTTTACTTGGAATTGTGTGCTTTCAGGTTACAGTTTCAGTGTTCTCTGATACGCACATTAGGTTCTGAAAGCGATATGTTGATATTCATGATTTCCTTAAATTTCCCAGTTTCTTTGCAGCTTTGTCATGATCTCATTGAAAACTGCTAACTTACATCTCGTTTCATTCTGTTAACATCTATGAAAGAATCTTTAAGACGGAGATATCTGCATGTTTTAGGGGAAAAAAACACAGAGTGCTTCATGAGTGAGATCCCTTGGGATTCTTTCAGTTCTAAAAAGGTTGAGAAGAAATACTAAATGCATGTACTATGAGAGGGAAGATGGTTTCAGCACGCATGACAAAACATTTTTTTCATAATGTTTGGAAAATGCAGCCACTAGTCACTCATGCTTGATCTGTGCTCTTATGATTAAAAAGAATAGCTTTGTCTGACATAATTGGCATTGTGTAGGGTTTCTCAGTGCAGGATACTGTCAATGGCTGCATTTTGCATAACAGTACTGACACTTACAAAAAAATTCTCTGTTTTCACTTTCCTGGTATAGGTAGGTCTTACATATTTAATTCCCTTCGATTTCTACTGTACATACACTTCTCGTGTGACTATTGCTGAAACAGCTCTTTAAAAGAACTGTTTATTTTATGAAGAAAAGACTATTTAATGATTTTATAAATCATGTGAACAAAATGTGATTCCTCTCAAAAATGTAGGCATCTTTTAAAAATAACATTTTGATACAAGTACACTGATGGCTTTTATAGACAATCAGAACCTTATTTTTTGCTCTGAAAACCTTAAAAGTAATCCCAGTGTGATCTGAACAATCACCTCCTAAGAATTGAGTCTCATAACGAAACATAAGACGTTCAGATTCATTTCTGCATGGAAAACAATGATTAATATTTAGGGCTTTAGAAATTAGTGCTGAAATTCCGATGTTAATGTCTGTTGGTGTCTCTTTGTGTCTAGCAGTTGTAACCTTGCCATACTGACACATACTGTAATGAGACATTTAAGAAAACAGAAATCTGCTGCAGCTCAGCATGACTCATTTGCACCAGCGGCACACATTCATTAATAACCCAGCAGAGACAACAAATCTGAATCCAAGGTTCCTGTAGGGATTTGCGTTGCAACATTTTCTACAAAAATGTTAATGGCTGCAAACTCTCCTCATTTGGATTAAATCTTCCAAACACCTCCATTTCTTAATGAGTATGTTGTCACTCATTATGTTAAATCTTCTGTAACGAGCTTCGGAGGAGTAGGGCTCAGATAACTATTCTCATCTGTCACTGATGGAACAATAACAGTCTTATAAATGACTTCATTTTGTAGACTGCTTGATGCAAACTGGAAGGAAAATGGATCTTTTCACTCCTGAATTACTGAGAGGGCTTTACTTTTCAGTTCAGTAAGCAGTAAGTAACATGAAGTTCACAGTGATGTTCTGGAATCATAATGCTGTATTGTTATATAAATACAAGCTTAAGTATCACGTCAGTAAATGCTTTCAACAGAATTTTATTTTCAAGCTTACTGCAGGCAGTTGATTGCAGACAGCTAACAGATTGCATAAACGCAATCTGTTGGTTACTTCCTTTCCTTGAAGAGAGAACCACTCCACAAGCGTTGGCCAAGTCTCGCGGTAAAATTTGACTGGCTCCCTCAAGTCATTAAGTCATCCAGTATCTTCTACTTGTACAATCAATTTTTCAAAAATTCTGTTTGGTCTGGAGCCTTTTTACACATTATTCTTAGATTTTCTTTAAGCTGTTGACCGTTCTTAAATTCTCTCCCCCTGTTGCAAGTCAAAGAGGTGCCTCTTTAAGGTGGCAGATGATCCTGATACAAATCTTTCATTTCATTTTTGATTTTAATAAAATTATTCTTACTTTCTATACTATACCTGAGGTCATTTTTGAAAGCAAGAATGACTTATCTAACTCCTGGCAAACTGTGAATAACTTATTACATATCTTGGTTTCACCAAGGTGACAGTAAAAACAAATTCATAATAAAATCTGTTGCCCATTTGAGGATGAAGATCTTCCGTCTCATGAAGGACATTTATGTGATTTCTTTTCATAAATGGAGAACAGAATCCAAGTCATTTCAGAAATACGAATTGACAATACTTTATATATGCTGTAGGTTCACATTTCTAAATTATTTGCAAAATTTCCTTAAATAGACCATACTGAATGTCTTTTATGGTACTCTAGGTTAGCTACATTCTCCATACACACATATGTATGACTGTCTGCAGACAAATCAGGTAGAAGAAACAAAACTTCTGATGTTAATGCTCTAATTTTCACTTATTTGGAAGGTTAAGATTTACCAAAATGTAAATCAATGAGGTAATTGTCTCTGTATCTGAACGATTTAGACAAGTTTGAGTACTATTTTTATTATCATATCCAGAAAAATAGAAGAAAGAAAATTCTAATAAATCATAACTGTTTTGCACTAGGTCAAGATTAGCAAGATTTGTAGTATTAGTTTCTTCCAGAGTCACTGATAACATTTTAGTTTTAATTACTGTCTGATAGTGTTTCCTTCTGTTTCTGAAGTCTATCAGTTTAAGTGAAGAGGGCAGTTCAAATTCAGAAGATGGAAAATTTATTTGTAACAAAGGAATTAGTCTGCTCTCCAGCTTCTTAAACATTTCTGTGAAAAAATCTTCAGAATTGTGCCAGTTTTAGCAGTGATCTTTTGGATACTTACTGTCATTATATCATCTGGTGGCAGAGTTCATAATAAATTCTCCATAATCCTGAGCTTTATTGTTTTTCCCAATTGTCTACGGACACTCAGAGAACTGATAATGCTCACCATTTGCTCTGTGTTCTGACTTTCCATGACAAGAAAAGAAGAAGTGTCATTTTGAATCTAGGATGCATTTCCCTTGTTAGATTGTCTGGTAAGGCTACAATTTTGTGAACAGTGCAGTCAGAAATTCTTTTAATGCCTCAGTGAGTTGAATGCTCTCAAGATAGTCCAGGGCTTTCAGATGGGGTTCAGAACATGATTTTGATCACTTCTGTGAAATGAAAAAAACTCCATATAATATGGAATAAAAAATAATAAAAAAACCCCAAACATCTGCAGCAGTAAAAATCAGTAGGCATAGGATAGGAGTCTGGGTACTTCCTGTTGGTTTTGTAGTAACCTATGAATAATGCCTGCCTGTACTCACACTTAGGTTCCTGTGCACTGTCCATTGAATCAGGGTCTGATTTGAACTTCCCTCTGAGATTAGCAAGTATTTCAGAGAAATGCATTTAACTTTCTTAATTCCAGTGTTAATTTTCCCCAGCTCTCTTTGAACTCAGTAAATCTGATTTTCATTTACAACAAGAACATTTTGAGTCACTCTATTATTTCCATTTTAAATGCTAGCATGCAGTCAGTGTGATAGAAAAGGTCATAGTGCATCTGGAAAATCAAGGCCAGTGGGATTTCTACACATCTTGTTTGCTTATTTCAAGGCAATCATAAATAAGAAGGAACAAATATTCTTGTCATTTAAAAAAAATATTCCTTTCCAAATATTGAATCTATTGTTCTTTTGAAAGGCGGCCAGAAGAATGCTATAAAAAAATGTACTGTGAACGCCATTAGAAACACACTGTTTCCAAGTTGACACACCCTAAAAAAGTCTGAGTTTACACTAAAGTGAAAACTTAAAAATGCAGTGTTTCACTTTATTAATGTTATACAGGAATTTCTGGTGCTTCAAACAGTTTATGCACTCAAAAGGGGTATGAAAAGAAAATCTCCTACCCTTAATGCTGTGATTGGAAAGTCTACCACATGAAAGGTGTGACCCTGAGCCTACCGAAGACTGCAAAATTCCATCTGAATTTAAAACCAGATTGTAAGTACTTACTTCAAACAAAGCTTGTTCCACACTGTTATGTTTCTCAGAGATCTGTTCAGTTTAACTGAAAGCATCTAAACATCTAAGGGGAAATGAGGCTCTGTCATTTTAGTATAGAGATTATCTCATAGTCCTGCAAATCTCCAAAACAGGAAATTTTTCACAGTAACACAGACTATGTTTTCCTTACTGCCATGTTAAAGCATTAAGGTTCACTTCTTTTAAGTGATTGCCTAATACCAGGTTATCATCATTAATGTCTACAGAAAACTTGAAACCTCAGAGATATTTAAAGAAGGCCTAAAGGAGCTAGATAACTACTTCTTATGCATGTGCTTTGAGTTAAACACTTTATTTGTAGAAATTGATCAGCTGGCCAAATAATTTCAGGCTTCTTCATTTCATTTGTCAGTATGCCTATGATGAGGTTATTTGTCTTCTCCTTCATTGCATTTGTGTCAGGTTTCAACAGCTATAATTCACAGAGGAACATTTAGTGATACCATTCATATCTTAATACCTAGCACCTTGAATACCAATGGATAAAATTGAAGCCTTTGTTTCAATAGAAACACAGCAAGACAGGCAGCAGTATGTCATATGGAAACATACAGACACTTAATAAACAGTGAAATTGCACAAGCTCTGGAATCTCCCTGGAGATGTATTTGCAACAGAATAGGGTCCCTATTTATAGTAGGGCCTTGTAAGTAACAGACCTACATAAATAATAAAGTAGACAGTTGTGGGGGCTTTTTAAATAGTTAAAAGCAGAAAACAGTAGAACCACATTTGGGAGGTTGCTATGTACAGCTATGTTGGAAGGCTGAGAGCAGAGCTTCTTCAAATAACCCTAGGAAAACAGCTAAAGCTTTTGTCAAATTAAAGCAGCCTTCAGCACTTCTTGAGGTCCTGGATCAGAATGTATTACATCTATTTGAAGAAGAAAATCCTCTCCCTGCAACAAATAATATGGAGGAATTTCCTTCCTGTGGGCACAGTCTGGTTAGCAGTAAACAATTGTCACTATGATGTATCCATGTTCACTGATCTGTTTCATTTTTTAACCACCTGCTCTAACAGAAACAGTTGAAATGGAATGATATCCCAAGGATAAATGTCTATTTTTCACAAAGCTTTTGCCTCTCAGTGTTTATGTGCAGTAGCAGTCTTTGTTTTTTGGCTTCCATCCAGGAACAGGAGACCATTATCCTGGGACAGAATTGTATGCTAGTGACATTATCCCTTAATTAAAATATTGCATGGCCGCTAGTGGTAAATGCTATGTTTGTCATATTTTCTGACTGAACTGCACGAATGACCCTGCTATTCAGAGTAGCAGGATGTGCACATTGGATCTGCTCTGTGGTCCTCTCTTGGCATGTAACTTACTACTACAGGGGACCCAGTCCTGGCTTTACCAGGGTCAGTGAAAACAGTTGTACTGACCTTACTAGCAGAAGAACCAGAGCAAGGATTCAGGAATCATCACATTCTGTGTTTAAATAGAGTGATTATGTTTTCAACTTTTTTTTTTTTTTTTTTTTATTACTTTTGATAATATACAGTATTTGGCCAGAAAAATAGTAATCTATGACCTCACTCAACTCCATGAGACAAAAGCAGCACCTTCTTCCAACTATTTGATTAAAATAACTATAGTTAGCTTTTCTATTTCCACTGAGACTTTAGCTAACTGAGGTTTATGTTTTTATAATATTAAACAAATTAGGTAACACTATTAATTACGGATTTTGTGATATAGGAGATCGCATGATCTAAGTAACTATATCAATTTCTTTGAGCAGCCATTTTAAAACGGTCTTTGTTTGTTATACAATTTCTTTTCTGTTTTAAACATAATGCTAGTTATGCAAGATGTTATCTTTCAAAGTCAAAAGAAGATTTTCCAAACAGAAAAAACAAACAAACAAACAAAAAAAAAACCACCCAACAATTTATAGAGTCTTTAACACTGATTAATTTCAGAACAGTCTCATGGCTTTTTGGTATTTTGTCATTAAAAATTAGGTATATATTTCAGGCAATCATTTTCTTCTCTTACTCTGTTTTTCACTTAGGATCTCTTGTTACTTGCTGGGAGAAACGTAAATTCCTGTGATGAAATGCTTTAGTTGCATCTTCTCAATGATAAGCACAATTTTAAGAAATGCATTTCCTTACATATGCTGAGAGGTAATGGTAAATATGCAAGTAGTAATGGAATTCTGTGTCTTCATTTTCTCTAAAGGTTGTCTAAATTGGAAGATATATTCATTAGTTCAACTGAAAACGAAAGTTACGTTAGTGATAGGCATCAGAAACCTTCTAAATCTTCTATGAATCTCCTGCTTTTTTTTTTTTTCCTTCTACTTCTCATGCTGAACCCTTTGTTGCTCAGTAGACATCCAGAGAATCAGATACAACTATTCTCTCTTTGCAGCACGAACCTCTTCATCCTCTTATCCTGGATACCAATTTTGAGGACTTTTTCTGAGCAACTGTGTAGCAGAGAGACCTATTATTTGAAGCCTCTCTTGTGCTTAATCGGTAATATCCAATACAAATGGGACTGCTGGATTTTAGAATTGCAGCCTTCTCGAAACTGAGCCAGCTTGTGACAGCCAATTTGAGGAGATAATGCTCAAAAATTTAATTTGAGATTAAACAAAGCCCTTCTATTCCAATAATAATAATAACAACAACAACAAATATAAATTTTATAAAAATATATGAAAACTTTATAAGAGTGAAACCATCCTGGTCACTGAAGAGCTCCTAGATTCTGTTTGTTGAAACAGTTTAAGCCTCCTTTCACTTCCGTACTTCTACTTTGATGACAACTATAAATGAGATAATCTCAGTTTACATTATTGCAGCTGACAAGATAAAGAGATCTGAAATGCTGTCCCATGCTACTAAATGAAGAGAGAAAGAGCACCCAGATATTATTCCACTGTAATAGATCTAGCAGTAGTCAAGCTACTGGAGATGTGGTGGTTTGCCCTGAAGACATTTAATACTGTGTAAAATGTCCAGATATATGCTTTCATACGCTTGATTTTAAGCAACAACAACTCTTACCATTCTGAAAAATGTGTTTTTCTTTAGAGTTTGTAGTTCTTGTGTAGTGCTTGCTTTCTTTTATAATGGGAGCAAGGATTCTGCAGATGATTTCTGTGTTACAGATGAGGCCTTCTGCCTCTCTCCTATATCTTGGTAGGCTGAGTAGATAAAATCTGTCATGGATGGTCAGTCTCTGCTAGTATTCTGTAAGTCTTTGGACACTGCGACTTGTGTTATATGGGACAATCCCTAGTCTTGAGGTTTGGTGAAACTCTGTAATACCAACAGTTACCTAAATAAACTGAAATAACTGCTAGTGCTGAAAGACTTCTTTCACTTCTCCTTTCTTTGTTGGGCATTTCCTTCCTTCCCCTTGACTTCTAACAGTTTTCTTTCTTTTTCTTTCTTTTACAGTTATTTCAAGATTTCTGCTTTCCTAATACACCCCCCAAAAAATAACCACTGTGACAGATAGTTACAGACATTAAAAAAATAGTGTACCTCCTGCCATAGTAAGGCATGTTGGAAAGAACTTAAACTTTTAAAGAAAAACTACAGCTTATCCATGAAGAAGGAGAAATAAACTGTGTGAATAAAAAATTTAGTACCCAAGAATCCTTGCACATTAGGAAATGAGAAACTGAATTTTTATTCCTTAGATGAAGCCCCTTTATGAAAACTTTGTGAGTATACAGTGGAGCAGGATAATAGTTCTCACAATATCTCCTGCTCCTGAGTTTAATTTGAGTGCTTAACTCTATCCAGTAATACATCCCTTATGACAAATCTGATATCTGAAGCATCATAAACTTGATAACTTTAACACAAGTATTCTTATATACTATATATATAGTATATAGTATATATACATATATATATAGTATATATATGTATATATATATATATAGTATATAGTATATATACTCGGAATCAGATTAGATATGATGTTACTATACTACTTTGTTTAAATAATCACTTTCTTCATTTTAAATTATTAAATTTAGAATTTGTTTTGGGAGCTTTTGAAATTTATTAAAAATACACAGACAACTTCCTCCTTTACATTCTACGAACCAGTGGACAGCAGTAACACTAGAGAACCTCCGGTCAGCAAAAACTAATTGATGCCATCTTGTGGTAAGTAAAGAAAATGCAAAAATAATCAATCCACGTTGCTGCATCCTGGACAATTATTTACTATTTCCTTTTCCCTCGCTTGCTTTTTCCCTATTTCTTCATAAATTTAGTATTCTTTTCAAAGTCTACCTTAGTTTTGAAGAGCTACTTATACAATTGAAAAAATGTTAAAATAAAAAAATAATTTATGCGGTCCTCAGAAAAATTCTTTCATCTGAACTATCTCATATGATCAGATTAAAATATGGAAATATACAGCAAAAAGTTAAGCCTCCATTTGCTGCCCAGATAATTTCTTGAGAGAGGTTTCCTGTCTTCTGATGGCATGTAGAGACATAAAGAAGACTCTACCATATCTAATAAAACAAGAAGACTCTTACCACTTGTTGTCATTCAAGTAGGATCAAGAAGACTGTAATAAGAAAATTGCAGAACATTAGAAGGGATTTTACATCCCTTGGAATGATGCTGAAGGGATCAGAAGCACAAGTAGTATTCTCCTCTGTCCTCCCAACTGACAGTTGGGACCCAGAAAAAAGGAGAAAAGGTCAGGTAATTATGGGCTGAGAGGTTGGTGACAGGATCAAGGCTTTAGGTATTTTGATCTTGGGCAGGCCTTTGAGACACTGAGCATCAGGTAGAATGTGTCTGAGCAGATGGGGCAAAAGTGTTCTGAGGAGCAATTTGGCTGAATTGATTACCAGAGCTCTAAACTAGATTCAGTGGGGGAGGGAGATGGTGTTCCTTGTGACAGAGAAGGGCCTGAGAATGCTGTGATTTTAGAAAACTGTGGGGAAAAACCTCTCAACTGTCCAAAAGGATCTTGTGAGGACTTTTCAGAAAAAAATAAAATCTCAATAGCACAACTGAAATCTTTCTGCATCTTGGTAGAGGTACCTATGCCTTCTGCTTCCCTGAAGTACCTCTATAGCAATGCATGCAGCATAGAAATTAAACAGGGAGAACTAGAGATCTGTGTATGGTCACAGGCCTATGATCTCACTGCAATCATGGAGATATAGTGGGACGTCTCATATCATTGGAATATTGCCATGATGGCTATGATGGTTCTGTTCAGGAAAGAGAGGGTGGAGAGGTAAGGTGGTGGAGCTGCTCTTTATGTGAGGGAGCAACTAGAACGTATTGAGCTCCACCTGGGGGTGAATGCTGAACAAGTGGAGAGCTTGGAGAATTAAGGGGTGGGATAACATAGGTGACACAGTTGTGGGTGTCTACTATAGGCCACCTAATCAGGCGGAATAAATTCATGAGGCTTTCTACGAACAGCTGGAAGTAGCATTGTAATCCCCAGTGCTAGTAATTATGGGGGACTTTTATCATTCTGATATTTGTTGGATAGACAGTGCAGCCAGGGACACAGTATCCAGGAATTTTCTGCAATGCATTGAAGAGAAAATAACTTTTTGATGCAAATAGTAGAGGAACTGACTGGGAGAAGTGTGCTGCTTGGCCTTGTTCTTACTAACAAGGAAGGGCTAGTCAGAGATGTGAAGGCTAAGGGCAGCTTGGGATGCAGCAATCAGGAGATGGTGGAGTTCAAGGTCCTGTGTGGAAAAAGCAAGGCAATAATTAGGATTGCTACTCAAGACTTCAAAAGAGCCATCTTTGAGCTCTTCAAAGACCTACTTGGAGGTACCCCATGGTCTAAAGCATTAGATGATAAGTAACCCATAAAAGCTAGTTAACACTAAAACTTCACTTCTGAGCTCAGGATCAGGGTTTTAGATCTTAGATGCATCCCTAAGAGTAAGAAACTGGGGAAAGGTGACCAGAAGCCTGCATGGACAAGCAAGGAACTCACGGGTAATCTAAAAGGAAAGAAGAAGGTGTGTGAAATTTGGAAAAAGGGCCTGTCCACCTTGAAAGAATATACAAATGTTGTCAGGGCCCATAGGGAAACAGTGAGGAAGGCTAAGACCCTCTTGGATTTAAACCTTGCAAAGGAGGTAAAGGATAACAAGAAAAAAAATTAAGTATGTCAACACTAAAAGGAAGACAAAGGAAAATGTGAATTCTCTGTCAAATGAGCTGGGTGCTCTGGTAACAGGGACGCTGAGAAGGTGGAGATTCTGAATGTCTTCTTTGCTTCAGTCTTTAATGCTAAGACTAGCCCTCAGGAATCCCAGACTCTGGAGGTAAGAGAGAATCTGGGCAAGGAAGTCTTCCTGGTGGTCGAGGAGGATCTGGCCAGAGAGCATCTAGCCAAAATCTGTACACAAATCCAAGGGCCCTGATGGTATACTCCCACATACGCTGAATGAGCTGGCAGAAGTGATTGCTGAATCATTCTATATCATCTCTGAAAGATCTTGGTAAGTGGGAGAGGTGCCTGAAGACTGAAGGATAGCCAGTATCACTCTGGTTTTCAAGAAAGGCAAGAATGAGGATTCAGGAAACTACAGGCCAGTCAGCCTCATCTCTGTCTCTGGAAAGGTGGTGGAACAACTTATTCTAGATACACTCTCCAAGCAATTGGAAAAGAAGAAAGTTATCAGGAGTAGTCAACATCAATTTACCAAGAAGAAATAATGCTTGACCAAACTGATAGCTTTTTATGGTGCCATCACTGGCTGGATAGATGGGGGGAGAGCAGTGGATGTTGTGTACCTTAACTTAAGCAAGGCATTAGACATCATCTCCCACAGCATCCTTGTTATGAAACCTAGAAAGTGTGGAGTTGATGAGTGGATAGTGAGGTGAATTGAGAACTAGCTGTCTGACAGAGCTCAGAGGGCTGTGATCAGCAGCACAGAGTCTGTTTGGAGACCTGTAACTAGCGGTGTTCCCTACAGGTTGCTACTGAGTTCAGTATTGTCCAGCATCTTCATCAGCATGATGATGGGATCCCTGGATGAAGGGATACAGTGCACCCTCAATGAGTTTGGTGATGATACAAAGCTGGGAGGAGTGGTTGTCACATTGGAAGGTTGTGCTACCATTCAACAAGTCCTAGACAGACTGGAGAGTTGGGCAGGGAGGAACCTGATGAGGTTTAAAAAGACCAAGTGTAGATTCATGCATCTGGGGAGGAATAATGACATGCATCTGTACAGGTTAGGAGCTGACATGCTGGAGAGGAGCTCTTCAGAGAAGGACATGGGTGTTCTTGCTGATAGGAGGTTGGCCATGAGCCAGCAGTGTACCCTTGCGGCCAAGAAGACCAATGGTATCATGGGGTGCGTTAAAAAGCGTGGTCAGCAGGTCCAGGGAAGTGATCCTCTGCCTCTGCTCTGCCCTGGTGAGGCCACATTTAGACTACTGTATCCAGTTCTGAGCTCCTCAGCTCAGATAAGACATGGATCTCCCAGCAGAGGGCCACACAGATGAGAAGGGGCCTGGAGCATCCCTTGTGTGAGGAAAAGTTGAGTAACCCGGGTCTGCTCAGACTGGGGGGTTCTGACTAATGCTTATAAATACCTCAAGGGAAGTGGGGTGCAAATGGATGAAGTCAGGTTCTTCTCGGTGATGTGTAGTGATAGGACAAGGAGCAGTGGCCTAAAACTTGAACACAGGAAGTTCCATACAGCTATATGGAATAAATTCTTTGCAGTAAGGGTGACAGTGCACTGGAACAGCCTGCCTAGAGAGATTGTAGAGTCTCCTCAAGACTTCAATACTTTCTGATCAGGTTTCTACACTTGAAAATATACTATATTATCCCATTTGCATTCAAGAATATTAAAACAGATCCTGATAAAACCTTGCTCCTGAAATGTGTCTGAACACCTATCATTTTGTTTTTTTCTAGAATAAGAAATTTCCCACTCAATTTTTTTATCTCTTACTTTTAGCATCTTAATTGTACAGCTAGAAATTTAATAAAGAGAACTTAGTGTGAGTGGAGTATTTGCTTAACATTCTACTATATCACCACAGGGAATGAAAAAGACAAAAAAAAAAAAAAAAAAATACATTTGTATGAGGTGATTTTCAAAACCAAAATCAAAGATTCACCCATGTTGAAAATGGTACTGCCTATGCTAAAAAGAATCCCACATTTGAAATGTCTGAAAGTAATCATGAAATGAGATTAAGTGTAGCAAACAGATGTAAATATGACTATGAAAACGTACAGATTGCTAGTTCTGAAAGCTTCTCACTAAAACTTTAATTTTTCATTTCATGTAACATTTCTAGTTTAAAATTAATCAACATTTCATGCAATTATATAAAATCCTTGGCTCACAGCAACTTGCTTTAAACCTGTGAATCACACCTTTCAGCTTTTCTCACTAATGTTTGTTTAACCTGGTCATAAGAACCTCCTGCAACAGTATAGCAACACCAGAAAATCTGTTCCAGTTCTTTACTATCTTTACTGTTACCCTATTTATCCCATTGTTTAATCCAAATGTTCCCTGCAGCAAATTTTCTATTCAGCCTGCACACATAGAACAGGTTTTCCTTTTTTAACAAAAGAACTTACAAAGTTGGGAGTTTATATTCCTCTTTATTTTTCTTCTCCTGAAGCTGTTCAAGCTTCCTCCTAGAACATGCTGTCTAGACTTACATCTTTGTAGCTCTCATCCTTATTGATCTACATGTCCCCTGAAGCATGGTGCCAAAACACTCTATCAGTGCCCAAATACTTACTGCACTACAGAAGCAAAAATTCACCTCATGCTCTCAGTGTCTGCTCCTTTCTGTTGAATCTGTACACTTCCTTTTTCTTCAGATATACATCACTACTCACACAGACTGCATTGTCAATGACTATGAACTCAGATCCTGTTTTATAATCTGTCACCCAAGCTTTTGTCTCTTTTGTCTGTATTTATGCAGCTGTCAATTTCTGCCTACAAATATGCTTGTTAATTTGAAGCCATTTCATTATAGCTGGCTTTGGATTTTTTATTTTTATTTTTATTTATTTATTTATTTATTTATTTTAAGATCAGTTCTCCAGTTGATCAAGATTCTTTTGCATTTTTGTACAGTTTTCCAGATGTTCTAGATTATAGTTCTGTGTCATGTATAATTACAATAATCATACTCTCTGTAACTAGAAAAAAGCACAGTGTTTTCAATCAGTTTTAAAAATCTGAAATTACTACATTTTTTTGAAAATGATTTTTTTCCTTTAGTTTCTCATGTGCTGAAAAAAGGAACCCCGAATTTAGAGCAGTTTTCATGTACAGCATTTAAAAAACTTCCTGACTTCTACTCATAATCTTGCTTGTAAGCAAGAACAAGCTGGGACTATGTAAGATGCTCACAGCCTCTCAAAATTTTTTCTTTGCACTGCAAAAGGTTAATATCTGAATTTTTGCTTCATGACTTGAAGAAAAGTCACTGAATGGTGAAAGGAAATTTCAGGTGTTCTACAAGAATGCTTGCAAGAGACAGGTTTCATTACTTCCTCATTTTTGCTCTGACAAGGTTTACAGGTAGAAAATTCAGCATCTGTCTCATGTATTATTACTCAGTACTCTGTAATCACTTATAGCTGTAAATTATAGGGCTGGTGTTATTATTATTATTATTATTATTATTATTATTATTATTATTATTACTATCATTATTTTCAGTGAAAAGATGTGATATATCCAGCCTCAGCTTCAGAGACTCTTGAATTTGATTTGGCTTTTCACTGTAAAGCGTGGGACAAGTTAAACTCTTTTTTTTTTTTTTTTTTTTGGTTTTTGTTTCTGTTTAGTTTAGCATTGTTTCTTTTAGCAGTGTAGATTGCATTTGTATTTCTATGGTGTTTTTTTTTAGGATCACTGTTATCTATCTTAGTTATAGTCATAGCATTGTGGGTGGAAAGAAGCTAGGGTTCAGTGGTTGTGGAATGCTTCTGGTGCAGTCAGCCTTCTTAGTCATTGCTTTGTCACTATGTCATGAACTACAAAGGCTCTTTGATGAGTTGAGATATTTATAAGAAGGAAATACCTTGAAGCAGCGTGTAAGCAAACATTTATTTCATATTGCACAAAACTTCCAGTGAATACAGATTGAACTGGCTCATCCATCCATAAGCCAAATAAAACATTATATCCTTTTATTGGAGGTCTACATTAAGCAATACAATAAATATATCATAACCAATCTCAGTGTAAGAACTGATGGAAACTGAGCATTATTTCTTTGATATCCATTTCAGGAAATAATGAAAATTACATCAAAACAGAAAAAAAAATCAAAAAGTTTATTCACCTACTTTTGTACTTCTGAGATGCATCCAGGAAGAACAGTCAAGTTTTGAAATATTTAATCATAACATGTACAAGTTCATTTCTATCTATAAGCATTATTGCTAGGAAGAGAATAACAGGTGTCCTGTAGAAATATCTACTTACTCTAGCAGTATGAATCATCACAACAAAGTTTTCTGCATATTCAGGTTTCAGTAATGAAAGCAATGTATATGTGATCATGGCTATCCCAAAGAAAGCCATTGAAAAGCATGTTGTTTAAAAGAAATATGACACATTCAAGTATTCCTGGGAGCTTCTCACAATATACTCAACATACAAAGATACGCTTATTCAAAAAGAGTTAAAGCTTGAATCTCCTTTTTAATCCTCTAACAAAGGATGAAAAGACAGAAATCTGACAAGATAATTGATTTGAAAATGGAACTGTATACCTGAAAGACTGTTTGCTTTTGTGGTCACATTCATATTTTTAAAGAAAAAGGCGTCTGAGGAAATCCAGATGAAACAGTTGAAGAAATGCCTACCTCACTGAATTACTGCCATAGCAGTTTGTAATCATAAATAAGATCAATGATTTCAGTGCTCTCTCTGTCAAACAGGGATATTTCATATTTTCTTCTACACTATTTCCACCTTACCCTTTTTTTTTTTTTTTTTTTGAAAGACAGCAACAAGAGATTCAACACTGCAAACCAGAAATAAATTCTTACAATATTCAAGCACAATAATCATGTAGTTGATGTGAGTTATATACCACATACCATTCATTGATTTCATAGGTAATATTCAGTGATTCTCTGTTTCTTTCTGTCTATCTCCTCCCTCCTAAAATTAAAAATAAAAAAATAAAAAATAAAAAGTCTTTTGGATATTTTGGTTCTTGACAGATTTATCTCTTCTCTTTAAACACAGATCAAGTAAGTACTCCATCTTATTGCAATTCTTTTTTCTGGGAAAAACAGAGAACTAATGAATCATACCAGAAAAGAATCTACTGTTTTTCTCCAGAAGACAATCACTCTTGTTAGAAAATGCATGGCTTTTTTTTTTTTTTTTTTTTTTTTGTTCACAGTTCACAGAATTTGCTGCAGTCACTATAATCAAAGTTTCGTATCTGCATAATAAGGAAGTATCTACACAGAGATACTGCTGCAGGAACTGTAAAAATATCTGCAAAGATCTGATGAAGCTTTTCACAAGACACTGCTAACAGTTCATTCTCAAAGTGCATGCAGTTTCCTTGGTCACTTGTATTAGCTGGGTGGTGAGCTTCTGCCTAAAGTAATACTATTCAAAATAAGTGGGTGCTATCTGGAACAGTACATTCAGCAGAAAATTCAACTAAATGGGGTAATGGAATCTGCTGAATATTTTAATATTCTTTATTGATGTAGTGGTTAAACTCATCCAGCTCTAAGCACCATCTCTTGCCTTCCCTCACTTGACGGAATCACAGAATCACAGAATTGTAGGGGTTGGAAGGGTCCTCCAGAGATCATCGAGTCCAACCCCCCTGCCAAAGCAGGTTCCCTACACCAGGTCGCACAGGTAGGCATCCAGGCAGGTCTTGAACATCTCCAGAGAAGGAGACTCCACCACCTCCCTGGGCAGCCTGTTCCAGTGCTCCGTCACCTCACTGTAAAGAAGTTCTTGCGCATGTTTGTGCGGAACTTCCTATGCTACAGTTTCCAGCCGTTTCCCCTTGTCCTGTCTCCACTCACCACTGAAAAGAGTCCGGCCTCGCCATTCTGCCCCCCACACCTTAGATACTTATAGACCTGGATCAGGTCCCCTCTCAGTCTTCTTTTCTCAAGGCTGAACAGACCCAGTTCACTCAGCCTTTCCTCATAGGAGAGATGCTCCAGGCCCTTCACCATCTTTGTGGCCCTCCACTGGACTCTTTCCGAGAGATCCCTGTCTTTTTTGTACTGGGGAGCCCAGAACTGGACGCAGAATGGGGAGAGAATATGAAGAAGAGCAAGTAAACTTGTAGATCAAGATGAAGGTTATTTAATAGGTGAAGGACAAAAGAAGTGATGGAAAGACAATCAGTCATCATCTCCCAAAACAGTTTGATACTCAGCCACTCTGAGCAACCTTGGAAGCTGAAACTGCTCCCATCCTTATTGTACTTCCACGTTTTGTTGGTGAGCACAGTGATGTATGGTACGGCATATCCCTTTGGAATGTTCAGTTCAGTTCTCCCATCTGTGTTCCCTCAGCCTTCTTACTGAGGGACTTAGTAATGTAGGGGAGGCCGGAGTGGGGAAAAGGACAGTCATGATGCTGTGCGAGCACTGTTCAGCAAAGCACAAAACAGTGGTGTGCTACCAACTCTGTTTTAACCAGAAACTCAAAATGCCTGATGTGAAAAATCATATGATAAAATGAGAAAAAAATACTTTGTGAGTACGTCTGCCAAGTTTTTGCATGCAGTCTACTGGTCTGTAATTTATTCTTTTGACAATGATGACACTGACAGCTGCAGGAAAAAAAAAAAAAAAAAAAAAAAAAACATAAGCAGAAACATGAAAAATAGCTTACGAGTGTTCTTCCTCAATAAAAGGTGTGTTGCTTCTATTGACAGTTCAACTTGCTTAACCCTCCTTGTCTGGACTAGATCCCCTAGTAATAGTCTTTGCTAGATGATGCTGAGAAAGAATAGCTGCTATCTAAAGAATAAGAACTGAAAACATTGCCACACTAGAATATTAAAATGTCCATCAAAGTGTTCTTATCAGAACTGCAGCAAAGTAGCTTGTACATTTAATAAAAATGACAAAATGGAGCATTATGAAATTCTAAAGGTAAACCTTCGTGCTAATACTTTTTTGCTGGTGCTCTCAGAAAAGCAGCAAATCCACTCAAAATTAGCTAATGGAATAAAATCTCATAATCAGCACCACCAAGACAGAGAGTAGATATACATATTAATCTAATTCCTCCCACAGATAAGAGCACCTAGACAGGAAACCAATCAACATGAGTAAATAAAAGACTAAAGACCTCTAGCCTGACTTAATCACAGTTTCTTTATTTGAATAAAATGGAAGAATTAAAAATGTTAGGTAGCTGTGAAGAAGATTCTTGCAATTTCACTGACCTTTACAAGGCAGAACATATAGGGCTCTGACTTTGGTGAAGGTCTCACAGCAATGTACAAAGACATAGTCAATATTAGAATATGTCCACGTGGTATTTGTGTTGTCTAAACACACAGCTTAGAATACACTCTATGCATTACTATCCATCTCTTTGTAATGCATTCAACTTCTGAAGGAATAAGTGATTTTCAGTGCTCTCAGTTATTGAGTTACTCCCTCTGAGAATTGATTTCCTGGAATAGAGGATCCTCAGCAGCCTGTTCAGTAGCATCCCTCTCATTTTGTGCATGCTTATTCATTGCTTTCTCTAATAGTATCTTAAAGTGTGAAAAAATTCCATGTAAAGCTTGATTCTTTCAGTTGTTTTATTAGATAGTTTTCTTTACAACAATATGCAAGGCAGATCATCAGGAATGTTCAATTTAGTGAAAGGATAAAAAGTGACCATGGTTATGGTTCCTACTGTCAGGTAGCAAAAAGCAAGGTCAGTGGTACCTATAGGACAATCATTTTTCTGCTTCTGTTTGAACGAGTTAATTCATATGAAATGAATGCAGAATCAATCCCAGTGTATACATAAGTACATTTGATCCTTTATTTCTCACTTCAGTTCTAAAATTATGAAAAGCATGTCATTTCGTTTCAACAGCCATTCCTTTGTTCACACAATAATTAGTATTTTAGCTCTAGTCTTAGCCTTAGTATTTCAATTTAGTTTTTATTGCTTTCTAAGAATCAGAAATGATCTCTTATACAGAAGCCTAATATTTACATTTTGTTTCCTTTCATCAATTTTTATATTTGCTCACTGGTATTTAAACTATTCTATTTGCTAACTTCTAAGATCACAACTATAGCAGCATAGAATGCGAGGAGAATTATCTGTCTCTTAAACACACCATTCCAGCATTTTGTTTTTAGCATATTACTAAATTTGATAAGTGCTTAGTCATGTGAAGTCAGAGACTGTCCTATAATCTTCACATAATGCTTTCAGAATTTAATCATGTCCTAGTTTTCTTGAGTCAGAAGTAAAATATTCAATTTATTTACTTGAATAATAATAATAATAAAAATCACTGATATTCTTGCTGCTTCCATTTCCTTGCAGCTTGTCCCAGAGCAATAGCCAAATTCCTCAAATCAACTTTAAAAAAAATTGAAATTAAAAAAAGAAAATGCTGTATGTTATTCATTAGATTTATATGTTGCTTGAATAGTAAGAACCCAAGAAAAGGAATGGGTATAATATAGATCAGAACAATTAAATACAAGGGGAATGGACACACAGAGGTAAGAAAGGGTAGTAAATGAATTAATAAACATTCTTTCCTCAGGGTTTTGGGTAACAGTGATAATAGCAGCATGACTTGTAACTTGGAAGGGGAGAGGATTTCAGAGAAAAGATGTGGTATTTGCTTTTATTCATGTTATTTTCACGTTATGAGGACATATAGGAGAAAATGAGGGACAACATAAAATACAGGAATGTAGTTTCTTCATTCTGGTGTGAAATTCTATTTTAAGTGTAACCAAATTGGTATTACAGTTTTTACAGCTTCCTTTTATCTGAAAAAAATTTTGTCCTAAAGAGAACTAAATTACCTCAGTTCTAATCCTGCTAGCAATAAAGTGAATCATTGCTTAATACAGCAGTAATTTTTTTTCTAGCTTTTTTTTTCCTGAACAGATGATTTAGGGAAGTAAATGCTGGGAGGTAGACTTGAAATTGTGAAATTTGGGAAACTTTCATAATAATATCTACTATTTGGTTTCTCCATTTTCATCTTTTTCCTCAGTTACCACTGAGATCACTGACGATAGAAGTTCTGTTACTACAGTAACTAAAAGAGTTTCCATCCATGCAAATGCCAGCACAAAAAAGTACAGTTTCCCTAACTATTAGTCCATCTAAATCCAGACATCTCCTCTCACTGCTATTTTAACATTTAAGTTCCTGTGTAATTGCTAACTACTGAAAATAAAGGTCAGAGAGGCCCACATGCAAACCTCCATTTAACTCCAGCTCAGTTTAGTGAAGGAGCTGGTGCTTCCACAAAAGATGGAGCAGCCACAGTGACTGAATTCTTATTTCGCTGTTAACAATAGCCTTGAAGAGAGCATTAGGAAATCCTAAGTAACGTCTATTGAATAGAGCTGCCTATTATTAGTTTTTAAACCAAGTGCTGAGTGTGTTTGAAGTTACTGACAGCCCTGTGCCTGCCCCCAGGACCGTCCCACCTGCCCAGGCCCAGATTCCTATGGCGGCCTTTCTTTCATCACTTTCTGCCCCAGCAAGGCCACAGCACTGCTGGGCTCCAGCTCCAAAATGCCCTGCCTGGCCTGGCCTTGAGCCCTATTCAGCTGGGCCCACAACCCCATGGAGGTGCCCAGTGTCAGAGCTGGGGCTACCCTGCTCCCAGCTGGGTCAGGTCCCATAGGGTATTGTTCTTCAACTCCATTCCACCAGAGCTGCTGGCCCCTACAGCACAAGGGATGGGCTCCCACTGCTGCATAGCATGCTTCAGCTTTCCTTCCCACCCTACTTGTATCCATTCACAGTGCTGGGCTCTTATGCTGGAGGGGCTTCCCCTGGGAAATTGGTTTTAATCCAGGAAACAGTATCAGAAAAAAAAAAAAAAAAAAAAAAAAAAAAAAAAAAAAAAAAAAAAAAAGCAGAAAGCAGCAGGAGCAAATGATTTTTTTTTTTTTTTTTTTTTTTTTTTTTTTTTTTTTTTTTTTTTTTAAGCTGCTGCACCTTGTTTTAATAAACAAAATCTGAGGTCAAATGAAGTTCTCAGGTCCTTTCACTAACTTTTAATTATGACATTATTATATTTCACACTTGTTCTCTCTCTCTCTCTCTCTCTTTTTTTAATAGATTATTAGAAGTTGCCAGTTCATTAATCATTCTGTGTGTGTGTGTACGCGCTCTGGCAAGATATACAATAGTACCAAAGTATCAACTTGTCAATTGAAACAGTGACGATAATAAATGTGGAATGTCAAAAGAGGCAAATTTCTAATGAAACAATGACATTACTAAACACAAAATATTTGTTACAGCCATATAGTTTATACCCAACCCATAAACAAGCCTTTCTAGAATTTTCATTTGCCTGCAGAGACAGAATGACATGTACTTTTATACTCTGTTTTGTGATTGAGGAGAAAAGAATTGCTGGTCTTACTCTGATATCTTGTCAGGGACTTCCAAAGTGAACAGAAACATTTCACAAAGATGGTAGTTCTCTTAGTTAGATTCTCTTAAGCAAAAAAATTGCCTAAAACACACTGGAAAATAGCCATAAGAGCTCTAATTCCTGCAATTCATCATCCCAGGAATTATTTCAGAAACTTATTTAAATTCAGATTTCCATATGTAGCTCTTTAGAACATGCTTATTTTGATAACAGTGCTGAATAATGCAAATAAAGATCTTGTCTTATTTTAGCTCAGAGTATGAATAAATCCACTAGCAAATAACTAGCATCCAAACCAGTGACATTACTTAATTACAAAGTAATACATCAAATATGTGAACTATATACCTAACTTTCCTCTGTCCTGTAATTGATTCAGATTATAGTCTGTTTTGACAATCTTGACAATGACCAGAGCATCAGTTTGGAGTGCCATTAAGACACTATTTAATTTTGCTTTACTATAGCTTACTATACCTAAGTCTTCAGGTAATAGTTTTAACTACACACAAACACAATAAATTGCTTCTTAGATCCCTGTTCCAAGCAGTGGTACAGAGTTTTTTTGTGCTTACTTTCTCCACTTTGGGCTGCTACTCAAGTACCTCTTGTGAAATTGTACTGCCTAAAATTGGAATAAATCTACTCAGCCTTCCCTCTATTTTCAAGCCAACTGAAACCCAGAAAGATTTCTGAGACTAGAGATGGAATGTTGAAATAGGGGAAAATGACTTCCTTTTGGCTAAAAAATTTTGCTGAGCCAAGCCCACTCTGAAGGAAGAAGTGAAGTTAAATGTAGCACTATTCCTTGCCTGGGACATTTATATATACTAACATAAACAGTCTATTCAAAATAATGTTGAATATTTCATGTTTAAATGTTTAAAAAGAATGTTTAAAGATTTTTTTTAGTGAAAAGAGTCATTTTACTTAAGCAACAAACACATGCATATTTTTTATAATGTTTTATACACTTTGTACAGACATTACACACTTAAAAGAGTTTCCAATAAAAAAGATACCATCAACATTTCTTTCAGTTTACAAGTGTGACAGTCCAGCTCATAGTTTCTTTGCAGTAAAAATCCAAAGAGTTCAGAGCCAGGAAAACACCAGAGCAGAGATGGAAAGTCTCAATCTTTGACTCTCAAAGTCTCAATCTCTTTGACTCTAGGAAGGTGACAGATGTAAGGGCCCATTTATTAATGAGGGGAGGATTTGATGCCCCTGGAATAGTTGCCATCTGACATCTTATTGCCTGTGTTCTGAAGACTTTGTACTGGTAAGGTACTTAATGGCACCACCAGAAGCACCTTGGCTATTAGCTAGTCTTTTATCTAGGAGTGGAGAAGTTAATATTTAAAGCTTTGTATGTGTTTTTGTTAGAAGAATCAGACATGCTTTGAAAGTAGAAGTGGGAGAGGCTAGAGATAGGAAGAAAAGATATAAGGAACTTCCTTGACAACTCACCTTCCCAGCTGTCCCTGGCTGATTGATTATTGCTCTAAGCTTCTCTGAGAAGGGCATACAGTGACAGCAGAACTGATCTCTGCTTCTCTGTGCCTGCTTTCACAAATACAGCTTTTGGAATGTTCATTCAGTGCAGTTTCTGTGATGGCCCATTCTTGGATAAAGACATGGGCCATTGCACTTTGCATAAATGTACGTAAAATAAACTGCAGCTCAGTCTTGTGGATTCTTCTTTCTGTTTTCAATAGCAAAGCAGGAACTCACCCTCTTCCAGAACTATCACTGAGACTAGATGCCTCTTTTTTGCACTGGAATGAGTTCTATCTTAGGGGCACAGCTAGAACTAAGAATGATATGTTACCATAAAAAGTCAATGCTATAAGGTCATAATTGGAAAAAAATAATTGCTTTCTTGACAATGAGTTCCTTTGCATTTTCCCAAAAGGTAACTGAACTAAGTACCTGCCAGTGTCTGTTACGAATAATATGAATATTATGAAAATATATGAAAATATTGTGAAAAACATATGAATACAGGAATTTTATTCTGTTTTCTGTCAGTATTCTGTTCTGCAAGAAGTTTCAGTAATACCACTGTTTTCATACTGCAACATAATTTCAGAAATAATATCTAAAAAAGTGGCATTCACACAGTCAGTTGTAATATTACGCTCTCTGTCCCCCCCCCCCCAGATAAAAACCACAAAAAAAAGAAAACCAACCAGCCAAAACAAACAGCAACTCCACAGTTTCCTTAGTATTAAGGAAAGATACTACTGTGAAAGTAAACATATGACTGATATTATTGTAGGTACCAAGTGTGCATCACAGTAACAAAGTGGTTACCATAGAGCAGACTATAACTGGGTCCTGCATCTGCTGGTGTTTCAAAGAGAGGATGTAATACTTTCTGATGCTGCAGCTGTGAACACTGCTGGAACGTGTGTCTATTGAATATTTATATCATATGCATTTGGCAGTTCACTTGTTTTCACAAGTTTTATGACACTGTAGTAAAGTTGTCCTCTTCAGAGGCATACCCTGACAGTTTTGCCTGTTGATCACACCAAGCTGATCAATACTGGGATACATATGCAAGTTCTTGACACACCACTGCCAGTTTAACAGGGTGGGCAGTAGCTCCACATTTGGCTGAGGCATAGATACTAATCTATGACCTACTAACTCATAGCATGGACTAAACCTGGTGCATGTGCTTTCAATTCATGCTGCAATCACAGTGTAATGACCACTGCTGAAATGAAGCACACTATTCATATTTCGACAAAAGTGTTCCTAGGCCTTAAAAACTTGGAAACTCAATTCAAATAACTGCAAGATATTTAATGTGTTGAATTCCATCCTTCTTTTTCTAAGAACTTTTGATAAGACAAATTTGTATTTTTAATTTTGCCTTTGAAAACAGAAATACAGGTAAGCCAACAAAATAGGAAAAATAGCTGCAGAGATTCTAAAGCATTTCTTTTATGAAATAAGTAAACACTTTCTTAAATACACAATTACAAAAAGTTTGAGGTCTAAATCAATTAATGTGTTGTTAAACAATAACATGTGGCTGATGAGGTGCTAGATTGCAAGTAGACGAAAACCAGAATAGCTGTAAGTTAAGTACTTCCAGAGTATACTAATGTTTGTGAATCTAGTGAAATAAATAAATTGATCTTTTCAAAATCTGGGCTGGTGCTATCACACAATGTGGGGATGATCATAAACTCCACCAAACGTTTTTTTTGTTTGTTTGTTTTGTTTTTTCCCTTTTTTTCTCCTCCTAGGAATGAAATCTTATTTATTTACTTTTTTTGAGTCCTCTCTTTGAACTTTCAAGCATCAGGAATGCCAGCTGAAATTCCAGGTAACTCTGAACACTTGAGACCTCACGCTGTCATTATCGTTTCTCAGAAACAGTGTTCTTCTTCACTCTTTCACTGTACTTGAGTTCCATTTTCATGGCAGCTCCATCCAAAATACCAAAACATATATCCATTTTACTACTGAAACTGGAACAGAGAGAATTCTCCATCTATTATCCATTTTAGAAAAGTAGAGAATTGACAATTTGAGACAAACTACTGATTTTTATATTCTGAAATATTTTTTTCTTAATATTAGCATCAATCTAAATTTTGGTTCTTTGGAAAAAAAAAATAATAAAAATGCTAGTGTAGAGAAATAGGACTTCTTTCCCACACCTGTAAATGATAAATACTAGAGTTTTGAAGTGATGGTCATGTACTTAACTGAAGATAAAGAAGTCTATTGCTTCAGCATTTTAGTAGAATATAATGCTTACAACGCAGAGTCCTAACACTCATAGAAATTTTTGGAAAAGTTCTCACTCAGATATATAGATTTGAATCTGTCTTTATATTTTTTCCTTCCTCAAAGGAGTATTTATTAAAAAAAAAAAAGGATTATTTAATGGCTAAAAGTGGCTGATCTCAAT
>NW_024963595.1:0-1252 GCF_019238085.1 Lagopus leucura | reverse complement strand
GGGGGGGGTTGGGCTGGGAAAACAAACAAAAAAAGCAATAAAAATGCGATTTTTTCTTTTGAATGTGGATGTTGTGTGTTGTGATTACCCGCTGTCTGTGTGGAAATGGGCATCTTCAGAGCTCCCAAAAAATGGGTGAAATTGGCCCAAAACTGGGAGCGGAGCTGTGAGTGAGGGACAAAATGGCGGCCGGGGGGGGGGGGGAAGGGAAGGGAAGGGAGAGGAGGAATTCAAAGAGCAAAAAACCACCAAAATAACCCCCAAAAGCAGTTCTGCCCCAGGGGGGACTTCTGTCCCTTAGTCCCGCGTCCTAAAGCAATATTTAAGTGGAAAAAAAGCCACGTTTTGGTGAAAAAATGATTTTTTTCCTTCGTGCCAGAGGCTTTCCGGGTGCAAAAGGCCCTCAGATGGCTCCCAGGGGGGCAATTTCTGAAGAAAAAGCGTGATTTTGGGGCTGTTTCTGTGCTAAGAAACGTGAACGATCGCAGTGAGGCGGTGGGAAAGCCGGAATCATCGGCGTTTTTTGGCGTGGGGTTCAGGTTTGGGGGCCGTAGGAGCAGGAATGTGCAAAGTCATGGCTGCGACCGGGGCAGCAATCCGACCCAAAGCCTTTGGGGCAGCGGGAGGATTAAAAACAAAGGGGGGAAAATTGGGGTTTTTGATCACAAAATGAAGCATCAGCACGAGAGCAGTGAATCACAGCAGCCCGTTTCTCTCTGGTTTTGCAGGAAACGCCGTGGAAAAACGCAGTGGAAAAAGTCCCCGGTGCCGCCCGCGTCGTCAGAACGTTAATTGACGCTAATTGGCAGTAATGAGAGGCCTGCTGTGTTTTTTGGGGTGTCTGTAATGTCAGGGTGTTGCTTGCTGGAGCGGAAATGCCACTAAACGCCCCGAAATGGGGCTCCGTTCGGCCTTTAAAGCGCCCTGCAGCGTGACTCAGCATGGGCTGAAATGGGGACATTTTGATGCTTTTTGGGGCCAAATTGGGTGAGAAGGGGCAGAAGGGGGCTGGAAAAGCGTTGGGAAAGAGGAAATGAAATGGGAAGAAAAGAGTTTTCAGAGCTTTGCAGCTCAGTGAGGGAAAGGAGTGGGGAAAAGGCGAATTTGGGGCTGTTCTCCTTTGTTTAAAAGAAAAAACAAACGCGGATGTTCTGAAATTGGAGTTGGGGTTTTTTTCCCCCGAAAATTTGGGGCTTTTTTTGGGGGGATGAAGTGATTGGTAAAATGGGGGCAAAACCGGAGGAAAATAATA
>NW_024963594.1:0-1332 GCF_019238085.1 Lagopus leucura | reverse complement strand
AAAGAAAAAGAAAAAGAAAAAGAAAAAGAAAAAGAAAAAGAAAAAGAAACCTGAAAATTGAATAAAATTCAATTTAGTAAAACAAGAAGGCACAGAGGATGGAGCCAGGCTCTTTTCATTGATGTCCAATCCAAGACAAGGGGCAAAGGGCACAAATGGAAGGAGGTTCCTCTGAACATCTGGAAACACTGCTATGTTGTATAGATGACAAAGCACTGGCACAGGCGGCCCAGAGAGGCTGTGGAGTCTCCTTGTTGGAGATCTCCAAAGGCTGCCTGGACATGAGCCTGGGCACCCTGCTATGGGTGTCCCTGCGAGGACAGGGGTTGGACCAGGTGGAACCAGAGGTCCCTTACAACTAATCTGTGATGCTGCAAAACCTTTCTTTTTCCCTATGGTCTTTTTAGTTGTCACATACAACAATGGTCACCACTGAATCCAAGCGAGAATTTACCCATAGTCATAGTAACATGTATTTCTCTCTAGGTCCACCATGCAAGTCCATTCCAAACTACAACAAATATATCTGAGAACCAATGGTTGAAAAGATGGAAGTATCAGAATTAAGAGAGGGAGGCAATGGCAGGGTACATTATGTTTGAGTATTCGGTGGGGACATCAGCGCATTACTCAGGGTCAGCAGGTTGCTGCTAAACATCAGCTTCCCTTCCACTGGGAAAGAGCTAGTGAAATCTGCTAAGTTTAGTAGATAAAAGGCTGGGCTAGGCTAGGCTAGGCTAGGAATTCCAAGCAGAAGGAATTGTCTCGGGGTTTCTAGAGAGGATTTTAGGAACATGGGGTTAAAAATACATACTTTCTCACACATGACATAACACAGATCTTCTAGAGCATGATCAATACATAAAAAAAAAAAAAAAAAAAAAAAAAAAAGCAACATAAACTGGGAGCAAAACTTTAAACTTCTGTTTTCTAACAACAAGCAGCCAAATAAATAAATAAATAAATAGATTTACCCAGTCTCAGCAGAAAAAAAATAAAGGGTTAATTGACTGCAATGTGAAACAATTATTTTTCTTAGGCAAAATTAATGTTTAGGTCAAAGCAAAATAGACTTCAATTAGATTATGTTTGGAACTACTTTTCTTCCACTGCTGCTGCTGCCTACAAACAATACTTCAGTCCAATTACATTCTCAGAGCAAGATAAGCACTAGTAGGGTTATTTTTCACCCTACTATGTTGCTGCAAGGAGGATATTGGCCTCTTTTCTCAGGTGACAAGTGACAGGATGTGATACACTGGTTTCAAGTTGCACAAGGGGAGGTATAGATTGAATATTCAGGTCCCCATACGTGGAGGTATGCCACATTTG
>NW_024963593.1:1176-2342 GCF_019238085.1 Lagopus leucura | reverse complement strand
TTTTTTCCTTTTATTTTTTTTCCTTTTATTTTTGTTCCTTTTTTCCTTTTATTTTTGTTCCTTTTTTTCCTTTTATTTTTGTTCCTTTTTTTCCTTTTATTTTTGTTCCTTTTTTCCTTTTATTTTTCCCCCTTTTTTTCCTTTTATTTTTGTTCCTTTTTTTCCTTTTATTTTTGTTCCTTTTTTCCTTTTATTTTTTTCCTTTTATTTTTGTTCCTTTTTTCCTTTTATTTTTGTTCCTTTTTTCCCTTTTATTTTTGTTCCTTTTTTCCCTTTTATTTTTGTTCCTTTTTTCCCTTTTATTTTTGTTCCTTTTTTCCCTTTTATTTTTGTTCCTTTTTTCCTTTTATTTTTGTTCCTTTTTTCCTTTTATTTTCTTTTTTTTCCCTTTTTTTCCTTTTATTTCTTTCCCTTTTTTTCCCTTTTATTTTTTTCCCTTTTTTCCCTTTTATTTTTGTTCCTTTTTTTCCTTTTATTTTTTTCCCTTTTATTTTTGTTCCTTTTTTCCCTTTTATTTCTTTTCCTTTTTTTCCTTTTATTTCCCTTTTTTTCCCCTTTATTTTCTTTTTTTTCCCCTTTTTTCCTTTTATTTTTGTTCCCTTTTTCCTTTTATTTTCTTTTCTTTTTTTCCCTTTTATTTCCTTTCATTTTTTCCCTTTCATTTCCATTTATTCCTATTTTCCCCTTTTTTCCTTTTATTTCTTTTTCTCTTTTTTTCCCTTCATTTCTTTGTTTTCCCTTTTTTCCCCCTTTTTATTTTTTCCCTTTTATTTTTGTTTCTTTTTTCCATTTTATTTCATTTTCCCCCTTTTCTTTTTTTCCTTTTCCTTTTATTTCTTTTTTCCTTTTATTTTTTCCCTTTTATTTTCTTCCCTTCATTTCTTTGTTTTCCCTTTTTCCCCTTTTTTCCCCTTTTATTTTTTTCTCTTTTATTTCCTTTTATTTTCACTTTTTTTTCCCCTTTATTTTTTATCCCTTTTTTTCCTTTTACTTTTTTCATTTTTATTTCCTTTTTCTGTATTTTTCCCTTCATTTTTCTTCATTTTCTTTTATTTCTTCTTTTATTTCTTCTTTTATTTCTTCTTCTATTTTTTCCTTTCATTTTTCTTCTTTTTTTCCTTTTTTTTCCCTTTTTTCCCTTTATTTTTCATATTTTTTTCCCATTA
>NW_024963593.1:0-1166 GCF_019238085.1 Lagopus leucura | reverse complement strand
TTTTTTCCTTTTATTTTTTTTCCTTTTATTTTTGTTCCTTTTTTCCTTTTATTTTTGTTCCTTTTTTTCCTTTTATTTTTGTTCCTTTTTTTCCTTTTATTTTTGTTCCTTTTTTCCTTTTATTTTTCCCCCTTTTTTTCCTTTTATTTTTGTTCCTTTTTTTCCTTTTATTTTTGTTCCTTTTTTCCTTTTATTTTTTTCCTTTTATTTTTGTTCCTTTTTTCCTTTTATTTTTGTTCCTTTTTTCCCTTTTATTTTTGTTCCTTTTTTCCCTTTTATTTTTGTTCCTTTTTTCCCTTTTATTTTTGTTCCTTTTTTCCCTTTTATTTTTGTTCCTTTTTTCCTTTTATTTTTGTTCCTTTTTTCCTTTTATTTTCTTTTTTTTCCCTTTTTTTCCTTTTATTTCTTTCCCTTTTTTTCCCTTTTATTTTTTTCCCTTTTTTCCCTTTTATTTTTGTTCCTTTTTTTCCTTTTATTTTTTTCCCTTTTATTTTTGTTCCTTTTTTCCCTTTTATTTCTTTTCCTTTTTTTCCTTTTATTTCCCTTTTTTTCCCCTTTATTTTCTTTTTTTTCCCCTTTTTTCCTTTTATTTTTGTTCCCTTTTTCCTTTTATTTTCTTTTCTTTTTTTCCCTTTTATTTCCTTTCATTTTTTCCCTTTCATTTCCATTTATTCCTATTTTCCCCTTTTTTCCTTTTATTTCTTTTTCTCTTTTTTTCCCTTCATTTCTTTGTTTTCCCTTTTTTCCCCCTTTTTATTTTTTCCCTTTTATTTTTGTTTCTTTTTTCCATTTTATTTCATTTTCCCCCTTTTCTTTTTTTCCTTTTCCTTTTATTTCTTTTTTCCTTTTATTTTTTCCCTTTTATTTTCTTCCCTTCATTTCTTTGTTTTCCCTTTTTCCCCTTTTTTCCCCTTTTATTTTTTTCTCTTTTATTTCCTTTTATTTTCACTTTTTTTTCCCCTTTATTTTTTATCCCTTTTTTTCCTTTTACTTTTTTCATTTTTATTTCCTTTTTCTGTATTTTTCCCTTCATTTTTCTTCATTTTCTTTTATTTCTTCTTTTATTTCTTCTTTTATTTCTTCTTCTATTTTTTCCTTTCATTTTTCTTCTTTTTTTCCTTTTTTTTCCCTTTTTTCCCTTTATTTTTCATATTTTTTTCCCATTA
>NW_024963592.1:0-2425 GCF_019238085.1 Lagopus leucura | reverse complement strand
ATAGCAGTGGCTGTGCTCACCCCATAGCAGTGCTGGCCCCACCGCAGTGCTGTGCTCACCCCATAGCAGTGCCCGCGCACATCACTGCTCACACACCGACTGCTGCCTTTTGTACCCATGGTTTTATACAATAAACCTCTCCAATGTGGGGGATCTGTGGGGTGTCTGTGGGGTGTCTATGGGATACGTATGGGGTACCCGTGGTTTTGTTGGGCAGAACCCCAGAGCCACCCTGCTCCATGGGGTATCCGTGGGGTATCTATGGGATACACGCCTTGCTGTGGGGCGGAAGCTTTGTAGCCGCCCTGTTCTTCGGGGTATGTGTGGGGTATCTGTGGGGCATTTATGGGGTCTATGGGGTATCTGTGGGGTACACATGTTTTTGCAGGGTGGAACCCTGGAGTCCCCCTGCTCCTTCAGGTATCCATGGGACATCCATGGGGTATCTATGGGGAATCTGTGGGGTATCCATGGAGTATATAGGGGACGTCCATGGGGCATCCATAGTTGATCTATGGGACATCTGTGGGTATCCATGGGACATCCATGGGGTATCTATGGAGAATCTATGGGGTATCTATGGGGTATCTGTGGGGCACCCAGGGGGTATCCACGGGATGCCCATGAGGCATCCATGGTGCATGTGTGTTTGTGGGGCGGAGACCTAGAGCCACCGTTCCTTGGGATGTCTGTGGGCTATCTATGGGGTGTGAGTGCGCTTTTGGCCTCTGCTCCGTGGGATTTCTACGGGGCGCCTCCGTTTCTGTGGCCGCTTTGACCTCCCCAAGATGGCGCCGCGCTCTACGCCGCCCCCGTCCGTCCGCCTGCGTCCTCCCCAAGATGGCGGCCCCCCGCGGCCCGTGCGCTACGCCGACGCATTTCCGGCGCGAGGCCCCACCCCACTTCCGGCGCGTTTCCCGTCGTGCCCCGCAAGGCGGCTGTGGGGAGCGCGGCGAGATGGCGGACGTTGTGGGTCTGCGCGAGCCGAGCGGCGAGGAGTTCGCCATGGACGAGGACGGCGACGGTGAGGGCGGCCGAGGCCCGGCGGGCGGGAGGGCGGTGCGGCTCTGCTCCCGTTCCCCGCCCCCGGTTGGGCCCCGCCCCCGGTCAGGCTGCCGGGCCCTGAGCGGCCGTCTTTCCGCAGAGAGCTTCCATAAGCTGAGGGAGAACGCCAAGAAGCGGAGAGGCCGCCGCTTCGGCTCGGTAGGAGTGTGGGTGTCAGGGATGCGTGGCAGAGCCAAAAATAATAATAATCATAATGAAAAAATGCAGCCCTGAATAGAAGTGAAAAGCAAGAGCTAGCCAAGTGGAGGTAAAGCAGCGCCTTTGAGGGTACGTGGCTGTAGAAGGGTAAAAGGAATAACAGGTAACTGCTTGAAGTTTGGATTATTAATTGAGTGTGAATCCAAACACAATTCTCCAATTCTGCCGATTAAAAAAAAACACCAATAATGAGTAAATAAGTAAAAATTGGAAAGCAAGCGCTGTAGTGTGGTACGAGATCTGAGGGAAGTAATAGAATTGTTGAGTGCGTGCCCTCAGTGGTGGCAAATTGATCCAGCTCGTTAACCAAGGTAAGGAATGAGTGGGCGAAGCTTCCCTTCTGGATTTGAAGGATGCCTTTTTGCCTGGTTTGGCCAAAGGAAGCTTAAAGTGATTTGCCTTTGAATAGCAAAAACCCCAAGACCGAAAATAATAATAATAATAATAATAAAAAGAGAGATGCAGTCAACCTGGACAGTGTTATCCAGGGCTGTGAGAACAGCCCGGGGATTTTTGAGAACCGGTCAGCTCAGGATGGATCCTGAGACGTGGGTTGCTCCATCCATCCCAGGGTGGAACTGGACTGCAGTGTGTGGGCGCCAGGGTAACTACAGAGTTCTGTGCACAAAGGACTGCGAGTTTGCTGAATTTCTTAGCTGCAATGGTTATCGAGGTCCTCAATAGAAGGCTCAACTGATGAAAGAGAAGGAGGGGAGCAATTTGCCGGCCTCCCAGAACACCAGATCCTTCAGTCCCCCAGATCCTTCTCCAGATGAACCTTCAGCCTTTCTTTGGAGGGGAGCTGCTCCAGCCCTGGGAGCATCCTCGCGGCCCCCTCTGGACCCGCTCCGCGTCTCTCATGTGCTGGGGGCCCAGGCCCGGGTGCAGGGCTCCAGATGGGGCTGGCACCAGCTGGCGCTCTTTGGCTCTTCCGTCTCCCAGTGCCCTCAGCCCCTGCCCACACGGCTTCCTTCGGAATCCTTTGCCAGCAGCCCCGCTCTGCTCTGAACACAGCGCACAAACTCTCTCGAAGCGAGACGCCCAAAGCTGAGCGCGGCACTCGAGGTGCGTGTCGTGGCTGCAGGACTTTTGTTATCCGTACTCCACGTGGTAGAGCCGTGCCGAAGCTCGTGCTGTTCTCGTGGGCACGCTCCTGCAACCT
>NW_024963591.1:529-1048 GCF_019238085.1 Lagopus leucura | reverse complement strand
GGGGGGAGAGAGAGGGGGGTTGTGGGAGAGATAGGGGGGGTTGAGAGAGGGGAGAAAGAGGTGGATTGTGGGAGAGAGCAGGGGGAGAGAGAGGAGCATTGTGGGAGAATGAGGGGGGGGAAGAGGGGGGGATTGTGGGAGGAGCGGGGGGTTGTGGGAGGAGCGGGGGATTGTGGGAGGAGCGGGGCCACGTGGGATCAATGTGGGGTCATTGTGGCGCCATTTTGAGGCTGTGGGGTCACGTGATGCGGTCACGGGATGCCGTTACCTGACACGAATCCTCCCCATTCACCCCTCCCGCGCACAGAGCGCCGTCAGTGACGTCATCACCGTGCGCCGCCCGGCACTCGGCGTCGCTCAGCAGCGTCACGTTGAGGCAGTGCGGGACTTCCGGGTAGGAATCTGGGGGGGGGGGGCGGAGCTCAGACCCACAGAACCGAGCCTCAGCTGCCCCATAGGGCGGCGGGTCCTCCACCCCATAGCGCCCCATAGCGCCCCATAGCGCCCCATAGCCCCCCC
>NW_024963591.1:0-519 GCF_019238085.1 Lagopus leucura | reverse complement strand
GGGGGGAGAGAGAGGGGGGTTGTGGGAGAGATAGGGGGGGTTGAGAGAGGGGAGAAAGAGGTGGATTGTGGGAGAGAGCAGGGGGAGAGAGAGGAGCATTGTGGGAGAATGAGGGGGGGGAAGAGGGGGGGATTGTGGGAGGAGCGGGGGGTTGTGGGAGGAGCGGGGGATTGTGGGAGGAGCGGGGCCACGTGGGATCAATGTGGGGTCATTGTGGCGCCATTTTGAGGCTGTGGGGTCACGTGATGCGGTCACGGGATGCCGTTACCTGACACGAATCCTCCCCATTCACCCCTCCCGCGCACAGAGCGCCGTCAGTGACGTCATCACCGTGCGCCGCCCGGCACTCGGCGTCGCTCAGCAGCGTCACGTTGAGGCAGTGCGGGACTTCCGGGTAGGAATCTGGGGGGGGGGGGCGGAGCTCAGACCCACAGAACCGAGCCTCAGCTGCCCCATAGGGCGGCGGGTCCTCCACCCCATAGCGCCCCATAGCGCCCCATAGCGCCCCATAGCCCCCCC
>NW_024963590.1:709-1336 GCF_019238085.1 Lagopus leucura | reverse complement strand
GCTTCACCATCACCATCACCATCACCATACAGTGTCACCGTCACCATCACCATACAGTGTCACAGTCATCATCAGCATCACCATCAGCATCACCATCACCATACAGTGTCAGCATCACCATCACCATACAGTGTCACAGTCATCATCAGCATCACCATACAGTGTCACCGTCACCATACAGCTTCACCAGCACCATCAGCATCACCATACAGTGTCACCGTCACCATACAGCTTCACCAGCAGTATCACCATCACCATACAGTGTCACTGTCACCATCACCATCACCATACAGTGTCACCGTCACCATACAGCTTCACCATCACCATCACCATCACCATACAGTGTCACCGTCACCATCACCATACAGTGTCACAGTCATCATCAGCATCACCATCAGCATCACCATCACCATACAGTGTCACCATCACCATCACCATACAGTGTCACAGTCATCATCAGCATCACCATCAGCATCACCATCACCATACAGTGTCAGCATCACCATACAGCTTCACCAGCAGCATCACCATCACCATACAGTATCACTGTCACCATCAGCATCAGCATCACCATACAGTGTCACCGTCACCATCACCATCACCATACAGTGTCACCGTCACCATACA
>NW_024963590.1:0-609 GCF_019238085.1 Lagopus leucura | reverse complement strand
ATCACCATCACCATACAGTGTCACTGTCACCATCACCATCACCATCACCATACAGTATCACTGTCACCATCAGCATCACCAGCACCATACAGTGTCACCGTCACCATCAGCATCACCATACAGTGTCACCGTCACCATACAGCTTCACCAGCACCATCAGCATCACCATACAGTGTCACCGTCACCATCACCATCAGCATCACCATACAGTGTCACTGTCACCATACAGCTTCACCAGCACCATCAGCATCACCATACAGTGTCACCATCACCATACAGTGTCACCGTCACCACCACCATCAGCATCAGCATCAGCATCACCATACAGTGTCACCGTCACCATACAGCATCGCCATCACAGTCACCATTTGTTGTCACCATCACCGCTTGGTGTCATGGTCACCATCACTACCATCATACAGCATCACCACCATCCTTCGGCGTCACCATCACCATCAACATTGGGTGTCACCACCACCACGACTGCCACCATCACCATCAACATTGGGTGTCACCATCACCACCATTGCCACCATCACCATCAACATTGGGTGTCACCACCACCACCATTGCCACCATCACCATCAACATTGGGTGTCACCACCACCA